>NC_057714.1:89776684-89805361 GCF_004010195.1 Chiloscyllium plagiosum | reverse complement strand
TCCTACTGACCATCCTATTTATCCTCTTCGCTAGAATATTGGTACCTGATCGGTTCAGGTGGAGACCGTCCCCACGGTACAGATCCCCCCTGTTCCAAAACTGATGCCACTGCCCCATGAAGTGGAATCCCTCTTTCCCACACCAATCCCTTAGCCACGTGTTTACTTGCCTAATTTTCTTGTCCTTATGCCAATTGGCACGTGGCTCGGGCAGTAATCCGGAGATTATGACCCTTGAGGACCTGTGCTTCAATTTCCTGCCTAGTGCTTCGTAATGCCCAAACAGGTCCTCCACCCTAGTCTTGCCTATGTTGTTGGTACCCACGTGGACCACAACAACTGGATCCTCCCCCTCCCGCTCCAATATCCTTTCATGCCGGTCGGAGATGTCTCGCACCCTGGCATCGGGCAGGCAACACACCATGCGAGACTCCCGATCCGGCTTGCAATGGATACTATCTGTCCCCCTAATTATAGAATCCCCTATAACCACTACTTGTCTATTAGCTCCCCCCTCTTGAATGGCCTTCTGGACCATGGTGCCTTGGTCAGTTGGCTCATCCTGTCCAGAGCCTTTTTCCTCATCCGAACAGGGAGCAAGAATCTCGTAGCTGTTGGACAAGGTCAAGGGCTGAGGCTCCTCCACTCCTGAACTCCGGTTCCCCCTACCTGCCTTACAGTCACACTCTGATGTCCCTGATCACTAACTGGATGTGAATTACTTAATCTCCCAGGTGTGACTGCCTCCTGAAACAAAGTGTCCAGGTAACTCTCCCCCTCCCGGATGCGCCGCAGTGTTTGAAGCTCAGATTCCAGATCATCAACTCTGATCCGGAGTTCTTCCAGCAACCAACACTTGCTGCAGATGTGGTCACTGCCATTCACAATGGGATCAGCCAGCTCCCACATCATACAGCTACAGCAAATCACCTGACCAGCCATCTCTGCTTAGTTAATTACTTTATTATTTTGTATAAATTTCAGTTAAAATACTTTCTGGTACCTCTCTGATATAGTCTTTTTCTAAAAAAAGAATTAATAGATAAACTATAAAAAGTAAATTTTTAACCAGTCGCCGTCACTTCCTCCACTGCTCCCGCTCTTTCTGTGAAAGAGAAAAACACCGCTGCCCGCTACCAGTAAGTAATTTTAATAAAAACTGCCTTACCTTATCTGCAGTCTTCCGAGTTCGTCCTATCTCCGCTGCTGCTCGCAATTAAAATGCTTGTCAAAGACTTCTGAGTTAAAGCCTCACTCTTCACTCCACAGGAACTTCCTTGGACCCTCTTTTTGGGGCAAGTCTGTGGACTTTTAATTTACGGTAGAGGAGGCCCTACTTTGTAGGACCTGGGGTCTAGAACACACCCACTCAAATAACAATCATTTACCTTCCCAACCGGCTTTGCGCTCCAACGTCGCTTCCGCCCAACACCCGCCGCTCTCTGCTGCAAAAAAAACCATGCAACCCCTTCTTGATATCTGACGCACCACTGAGTCTTATCACTTCTGCGCATTGAGTCTTTATGACTTCTGAGTACGTGACTTTTGCAACTGTCATGTCAATACATCTGTTTCTACCAGTCGACACACATCCCTTTTCGGTTAGTTATTTTTTGGTATACACCGTCATGATTCTGTCTTGCGATTTCTGCAGAAGCAAGATGCAGCTACTTGTAGCTGTTTGTGCAAGCATATCTGGCTTAACATACACCCCCCTCATGATTCAGCCTAATGATTTTTGCAGAAACAACAACATTTGCAAGCGCCTCTCACAATGCGTTGTCCTGTTAGTGAAATAAGTCGCTTTCTGTGACAATTATCAATGGTCGTGGTTGACCATAGGGTTTTTGCAACAATTGACATTGAGTGCATGGTCATTATTAGGTGAGATTTTAATTTCACATTCTCACTGAATTCAAATTTCACCAATTACATTACCACTATGCCACTGCCTTCCCAGACACAAAACATCAAGAAATTGTTTCCTTTTGCAATCTTGTTTTTTTATCTCACACAATGATGGTGGCTAGCTCGCCATGAAATATACCTCACAAATGCACAGAAACAGTCAAAATTACAAGCACCTTTAACTACAGATGGTGCTACCTTCGACTGTACAGTGCTGGCTGGATGCCTGCCTATGTTGCCTTTCTGTGACATTTTAAGTGCGATTTGAATGATTTACATAAGCTCCTCTAACAGGTCCTTTCATGGTGAGTGTTGCTCACGTTTCTAGGCCGCATGACAGAATGCAGCCAGTAATTCGATCCAACACAATTCATTGCTGAAGTTTTTTTTAACAAAAGGTCTGGCAAGGGTAGCACAGGTGACCTTGGGATGAAAAGTAAACATTGACACAGTAATAGTAGAGCGCTCAAAAGAATGCACTTCACAATGAGTCGCTCCCACTGTCTCGTTTAAAACTAACTCCTGTCACAAATTTTATCTATGATGTGCCTCAGTGTTGTCCCTTTCTTGATCAGCATTATAAATCAGTGAATATTAAATGCAACCTGAGCCCATTATTGATACCGGTAATACTAACTGAAAGAACACTGTTTTCTAAGCTGTTCGTGTTTACTTTAAAAATGATAAGTGCTGATGTTCCCTTTCTTTTAAATACATCCTGCCCTGTTCTACATTTTGCACCTGTTTCCTGCATCTTTCAAATTCCCTTCAGAACTAGGACCAGTTTTTGACGATTTGGAATGAGCTTTCTTTATAGTTTTCAACTGTAACGGTGCTGCTGCCTAATCCAAGTTGTAAATCTAATAACTGTATTCCATTTACCTAAAGTTGGGTGATGCCATAATTTCATTTTATTAATAGGCGTGCACTGGCTGTTTGTCATTAAAATCAGTGCAAATGTGGTTTTGTGTACATAGACAGGATTGGAAACAGAACTGTGCTTACATAGAGGAAAAGAAAGGGTCCAGAAAACACAGGTTTAACTTAATTTTAAATGATCAAGGGGAACTTGTGGACATAGTGTATTTAGATTTCCAAAAGATAAGACCTCATGCATTTGGGGGTGATATTTCACAGATAATCTTCAAACTTTTTGAGTCGGTAGTTAGGTCTCAGCTGGAGTATTGTGAATAATTCCGAACACCACACTTCAGAATAAATGCAAAAACCCAGGAAGAAGTTTGCAGTGATGAGGTGAGGATGGGAAGGTACAGACTATTCTGTTCTCAACACAGACAGTGATGAAATGATTAAATAGTGGTGTTCAAGTTGATGGAAAAGATAGAGAAAAACTATTCCCTCCGGCAGGTGAACACAGACTTACAGAAGACGTGAACAAAAGATGAGAATATTTCTAATTCAGCACTGTCAGGAATCTGAAACTCTGTATGCAAAAAAGATGGCGAAAGTCGATTCCAGAAATCTTTTTAAAAAGAAATTTGTACAGCAGTGACAAGCAGAATCGTTTTCTTCTCCAAATTGGATGAGACTTTTTGGCAAATGTAAGCGACTTTTAGCCATATTTTTCAAAGGAATAAAGAGACAAATTAAATAAATTTATTTTATTGCCCATCTACTATACAAACAAGACCAATTGACACCTCCCTTGGCAATGTTGAGGACCTCAAACACACAGTGCCAAGAAGTTGCATGCAGTATTGTGTTCAGAGATACAAGTTGCTGTGTGGGGAGGAGGCATCATGCTTTATGTTATTCCATTTACTTCAGAGTTCTATCAGCAGATTCAATCAAGTTTAAAATGTCATGTTCCTCCTGTTACGTGAAAAGTTTAATAAATACATTCACTAGATTTGTTTTGAGAGTTTAAAGCCTAATAGGGAGCATGATAAGGTCAAGGTCCAAGCTGGGTTGATGGTTAGGCTTCTGATGTTCTTATCTTAGCTGCTGATGGGAATTCATTGAACAGCTTTATAAAGGACATGTATAGATCTTAACAGCTATCAGTTGAGATGCGCTGCACTATTAGTTATAAATGCCTTCAAGCAGGTTAATGTGTTTTTGGATGCAGACATTTAAACGGATGCATTTATACATTGGTTAGCATGGTCATTTCAACCCCAAAGTGTACAGCGGAAGAAATTGATTGTCTGTCTAAACCCTGCAGTAATTCCTTTGGAACATAAATCCTTGTCCATTTTGCTAAAGTAGTACCACGATAATGAGCAAAAAATACTGAAAGATCTGTGGATGCTGCAAATCAGAAACAAAAACAGGAGTTACAGGACTGTGGAGAGAGTTCAGAATTAATGTTGTGTCCAGTGACCTTTTTACAGACCTATTCTGAAGTGGGGTCACTGGACCCGAAACATTAACTTTGAGTTCTCTGCACAATCCTGCCAGACCTGCTGAGTTTTTCCAGCAATTTCTGTTTTTGTGACTGTAATATAGAGAATGTGCTTGAAAGTCAGAGTATCCAATACTCTCTTAATAAATGAAGCCAGCACATGAAAAGTGTATCAGTGAGCCTTGAGGCAGTTTCAGCTTTAATCCTGACATGGTCCAGTGCAAACTGTGACTGCAGTTATTACATGTGTATCAAAAGAGCTCATTCTGCAGTATGTGTAGAGCCTGCTGCTGAATGCAGTGTTACAATGATGATATATTTTTCGGTGCATCCCCCATTGTATGCCTACATCTAGAAATGCAATAAAGTAATAGTTGACCAAGTTTAAACTGTTCCTTCAATCGTCTGCAAATTCAGAGACTCAGCCTGAAAGTAAGTCATTCACCAAAAATGCATGCAGCTGATGACCCTAATGTTGTCCAGAGGTGACCTTTTGATGGGTTGGGTGGGGGTGGTGAGTTATTTTCAAAGAGCTGCAATATGAACTAAGGTTTCAGCTTCACATGTTGGGTCAGGTCATGGTCAGGAGGTTTTGCAGTCTCTGAAAGTGGCTTGGACCAACAAGTACAGAGGCTATGCTTGTGACAGGAGGTCAGTGACTGCCTGAACAGAACTTTGTGATGTGAAAATCTGAATAGCTGCAAGTCAGTGTATCACTGTATTTAAGTAACCAAATTTCAGCGTGGTGCAATGTTCTGCAAGTTTTTTTTTTAATTCTGTTGTGCCAGAAACAGCAACTCTGTGGTTGTGAGATAAAAGCAACACTCGAGGCACTTTCAAGTTTCAATAAGGCTTACCAGTAATGCAAAATAGTCTGCCCCATATGTCTAGTTCCTTGTTTCACTTCAAGAAACATCCGCTTATTGAAAAGTGCTTGTGCGACGTCAAGTCAATTGTGTCAACAGGAACCTTAGACAGTGACCTGTATTTCAGCTCTCCACTGCCCCCAAGTGTACACACACGGAAAACAAGTGGCAGAGAGCTCCGTTCCCAAACGACAGGGGTGGGTTAAACAAAATACAAGCAATTCTCAGCACATTACTAATAGAAAAGTCTCAAGCCTTCAATTAGTAGTTATTTTTGAATATAAATTACCCAATTATCATGGTAATTTTCTTCAAAAGTGTTGATGACGACTATAATTGAGAGTTGAAAATATCCTTTGTGCCAAAATATGTAAACCTAGAAATTAGCATCTGTGATATAGCAGGCGCACAATTCACAGGTATGTGTGATATTCTTCTGCCTTCTATTTAAGGCAGGGAGAAACATTTTAAATAGCGCTCCAATTCCACTAAGCAGCATGTTCCCCAGGGAAGATTGGCACTTCCTAAGTATCAGAGATGGGTGGATATACCGAATACTTTGGTTAAAAGTTAAGAAAAATCCTGAGCCCTCAACTGTTGATGCATTGAGCAGTCTAATATATTTCACGGTTCGTTTTTTTTCTCTGACACACAAAACCTATCAGTTTATTAAGAATCTCCAAATGAAACAAGTGAGAAAATCACAGACCTCTTGTTTGCCTGACACTCTCACCAGACGGGGCTTAAGTTTACAAACTACAGCCCTGGGATCCGACGGCTCCCCTCCTGGGCTCCCAGGGTCAGGAGGTCGCTACATTTCTGTCTTTCTGTCATCGGATTTCTGTGTTTGTTGACTTATCCGCACAGTATACCAATGAAAACAATGTTTGCCATGGCAGCATTGTTATCTTTTGGGTAGCTAACGTTGTCCTTTGGAAGTTAGGCCAGGGCACAATCAGGAATACGTCAACACTTCCAGGGGATTCCCACCCAAAAATGTTTGAAAGGCAAGTTGTTTGGGAATGTGGTGTCCCAGATCTTTTTACATTCGATCAGGGGATTTGGAGCAGTGACTGCCCGTTCTTAATTACCTTTGGAAAGCTACCTTCTTGACCTGCTGCAGTCCATTTGGTGTCAGTAGACACGAAATGGTGATGTGTTTCCAAGTCAGGATGGTGAGTGATTTACAGGGAAACTTGCAGGTGGTAGTGGTGTTCCCATGTATCTGCCACCCTTGTCCTTCTAGATGGAAGTGGTCATGGGTTGTATTGGCAAAGGATCCTGGGAGAATTTCTATTGTTTCTTACTCCAGAGACATTTGGTGTCATTAGGCAATATCCAAGACTTGGGGACTACTGATTATCTTTGTTTTGTCAGCCAAAACACAAAGATACCACAAAGATTCCCACAGCTTCCCCAACAAGGACTACCTGGCCCATGAACACACTTTTTCACACTGTAATCTCTGGCCAACTGAGAAGAATCCAAGCTGCAGTAGCAAATCTAGTTCTCGAAGAGATTCCTTTCTAATTGTTCTATCATGTCCGAAAGAGATGGTACTTAATAGGTTTCCAAATAGGAATGTCACTGAAATATATATTGACTAGTAATATATGAAGTTACATGTAAAATACTTAAAAACGTCTAACTTCCAAATTGATTTTTATATAGGTCAACCTTAATATTATATTAACAGTGCATTAAAATAATCTATCACATTTAAGGAAAAATCTATTAAAATGCAGACGATCCCAAAGATTCTCCTACACTTTTTAGTAGCTTGAAGTGGGAGGTGAATAAACACTAAATTGTTTTTCAGTTGACAGCTTCTGATGGAAATTTATTTAATGCCTTTTAAGTTAAATACATCTCTAATATTACATATGGTTCCAGAAATTTCTGGTAATTTTTACCAGCAGCTTTCTGGAGGAGTAATATTTCATTGAGTGAAATAAATTAATCATCTTGAGATTATGGAGACAGTCTGACTGGTAAGCAGTTTAAGGAAAGACAGGCAGCTGGTTACAAATTACTCCTTCCACACAGCAGGAATTGAGAGAGTTCTTTCTTTCTTCATTCATTTAACGGACATGGGTGTTGTTGGTTGGTCAACATCTATTACCCATTCCAAACTTGGGCAACTGTCTGTGTAGGCTTTGCATGTTCTCCCCACATCTGTATGGGTTTCCTCTGGTTTCCTGCCATAGACCTTGAGAAGGTGGGCTGAGCTGCCCTCTTGACCCACTTGCAGTATGCTATAGGTAGACCCAGGGTACTGTGAGAGAGAATTCCAGTGACAGTGAAGGAATGATGATACAGTTGCCAGTCAAGATACTGTGTGACTGGGTATAGGTCTTAATATTAATGTGGTAAACTTATTGTTGATGTCCTTGCCAAAATATCACCCACTCTAGACGGTGTGGCATTGTTCTATCTCCTGCACGAGCTCAGTGACTCATTGAGTCCCTACCGTGCAGAAAGAGGCCGTTTGGCCCTTTGAGTCCAGACCAACTGTCCAAACAGCATCCCACCCAGACAACCAAAGCTATTCCCATATTTAGCATGGCCAATCCCTCTAGCCTGTATGTCATTGGACACTACAGACAATTCAGCATGGCCCATCCACCCAACTTACACATCTTTAGATTGTGGGAGGAAACCTGAGGAAACCCACGGAGATACGAGAATATGCAAACTCTACACAGACAGATGCCAATGGCTGGAATGGAAACCTGCTCCCTGGTCCTGTGAGGCAGTAGTGCAAACCACTGAACCACCCACTGCCAACTGCCTTTAAGTTTATTTGCAGTTTACTGGGAAGATCATTTGCTTTGATAGCTAATATGTAGTGGGCCATGATGTTAAGTTATTAATAACTGTTTTTGAGGGATAATGGTGAGTGGGATCATACTGTTAAAAAACTGGATTGTGACTATTCTAGCTCCAATCATCACTGAGTGCTGCTCTCCCCAACATCATGACTGTGATCAACATTTACCTTCCACCCCAGCCCTCCTTCACTGCATCCTCCCACCCAGCCCCTACCTCCTTTGCTGTTCAAGGTCACATTGTGTTGCACTGACACAAATCCAATGAGCCACATCAAGATGACCATGTCAAGCAGGCTAGCTGCCAGTTCTATTTCAATTAAATACAAGCCTCAAATTAGTCCAGTCCTTCCAGTCCATATCTATTCATTGGGCCTAATTGGCTAACAACTGTGAGAATGCCTTAGTAAGATTTGTGGCGCAACAGGAGGCCACAAATTGATAGAGTCAGTTCAGCAAGTCTTGATATTTTCATTGCTACCCTGGGGAGAGCCAATAGCCTAGTGTTATTATCACTGGACTGTTAATCCAGAGACCCAGGTAATGTTCTGGGGACCTGGGTTCCCAGTCAGATGGTGAAACTTGAATTCATTTTTTAAAACATCTGGAATTAATAGTCTAATGATGACCATGAATCCATTATCAGGAAAAAGCCATCTGATTCACTAATGTCCTTTACAGAAGGAAACTGCTACCCTTACCTGGTTTGACCTACATGTGACTCCAGACTCACAGCAATGTAGTTGATTCTTAGCTGCCCTCTGGACAATTAGGGATGGGAATAAATGCTGGCCTAGCCAGTGATGCCCTCATCCCATGAACGAATTGAAAAAAAAATTCTTCCCCTCAGTAATCTTACTTCTAACTCACAAAGGACGTAGCTGTAAATTTGCAAGTAACGCTGAATAGTGTATGACATTGCTACCCAGGCTGGCCAAAGGAATTCTCGTCACAGTCTTTACAGGGACCATTTTCCCGGTGGTCCCTTAGCAAATTGGTTTAGATTTATGAGTCTATGCTACAGGAAACTGTCAAGCCATCCTTTCACTGTACTATTGACAGCCCTGAGAGACTGCGAGGTGCTGCAATCACAGAAGGAGAGAAGGTCAAGGGAGATCTAATCAAAGTTTTGACAGGGTCTGAACATAAAAAGTGAAAGCATTTTTCCCACTGATCAGTAAATCAGCAATGCAGGGACATAAATCTGAATTACCACTAAAAGCTTTAAGAGAGAGGTTTGTATATTTTTTTTCTTGTTTCACACAACTGGTTATTAGAATCTGGAATGTATTAATGTCAGTGAAATTGGAAACTAGTCAGTCATCACCTCTTAAGAGGCAATTTGATAAACAGTTGAAGAAAAATAGTTATTCCCTGGCCTCATTACAGGATTTTTAAAATTATGGCAGAAGGATTTTGTTGATTATGCAATATGGATTCATAGAATAGTGTAGCACAGAGGGAAGACATTTGGCCAATTAAGTTTGTGCTAGCTCTGTCGAAGAGCAGACCGGTTAGTCCCATTGCCTTCAGAGCCCTTCAGTTTTTTTTTCTCCTTCCAATATTTATCATTTCCTTTTTAGGCTGGCATTTGAATTTATGTCCAACATCCAACACGCAACATATCCTAAACCCTAACCACTTGTTGCTTAGACAAGCTTTTTCTCATATTGCCTTCAGTTCCTTGGCTAATCACCTTACATCCCTGCCCTCTGGTTATCAACTTCTCCGTCACTGCAATCAGTTTCATTTTATTTACTCGATCTAAATGTTTCATGATTTTAGTGAATCTTACCAAGTCCCCTCTCTTGGCAACTTTTTGCCTGAAGGAGAATGACTTCAACTTCTCTCTTCGATCTATGTAACTGTAATCCCTTGTCCCTGGAATCATTCTAGTAAATCTCTTCTCCATTCTCTTCAAAACCTTTCACGAGCTTACTGAAGTATGGTGCCCAGATTTGGATGCAGTTTTCTATCTGGCTTCTGAGACTTTATAAAGCTCCAGTTAGGCCCCATTTAGAATACCGTGTCCAATTTTGGGCCCCACACCTCAGGAAGGACATACTGACACTGGACCGTGTCCAGTGGAGATTCACACAGATCCCTGGTAGGCCTAACATACGATGAACGGCTGAGGATGCTGGGATTGTATTCAGTAGTGTTTAGAAGGTTGAGGGGAGAACATATAGAAATTTACAAGATAATGCATGGCTTAGAAAGGGTGGATGCTGGGAAGTTGTTTCTGTTAGGCGGGGAGACTAGGACCCACTGTCCCCATGACTTGTCCGGACTTGTCCGACCTGCCTAGCTCCTTTTCCACCTATCCACTCCACCCTCTCCTCCCTGACCTATCACCTTCATCTCCTCCCCCACTCACCCATTGTACTCTATGCTACTCTCTCCCTACCCCCACCCTCCCCTAGCTTATCTCTTCACGCTTCAGGCTCATTGCCTTTATTCCTGATGAAGGGCTTTTGCCCGAAATGTTGATTCAAAGCTCCTTGGATGCTGCCTGAACTGCTGTGCTCCTCCAGCACCACTAATCCAGAATCTGGTTTCCAGCATCTGCAGTCATTGTTTTTACCCATGGGCACAGCCTTAGAATTAGAGGAGGTCAATTTATAGCAGAAATGAGACATTTCCTCAGCCAGAGAGTGGTAGGCCTGTGGAATTCATTGCCATGGAACGCAGTGGAGGCCGGGATGTTAAATGTCTTCATGGCAGGGATTGATAAATTCTTGATCTCACAAGGAATTAAGGGCTACAGGGAGAGTGCGGGTAAGTGGAGTTGAAATGCCCATCAACCATGATTAAATGGCGGAGTGGACTCAATAGGCTGAATGGCCTTACTCCCACTCCTATGTCTTATGGTCTTATGACCTTACGGAACTGGAGTTTTATCGTATAGCTTCTTGACTTTTGTGGCCTGGAATATGGTTGGAAAGCGGGGAGGAAGCAGCGGTGAGAGTCAGGGGCCGGGGTGATGCAGGGTGACTGTTTTGCGGTTGGAAAACTGAGAAGTGTGGTTTTGTTTTTAAACATTGCACTGTTTTTCACTGTCAGTTTCCTGCCTGCATGCTGATCAGTTGAGAGATTCTACATCTGTGACTATTTTGTCCTGGAAACCGGAAGATTAGTAGCTGGTCGGGTGGGAGTATGGGCGTGGGGCACTGGTGGCAGAGATGGTTGGAGGATGGTCATTGGGGTTGGGGGAGACCATGTTCCCATTGGACAGGGCAGGGGTCCAATCACGGCAGAGGTGGTAGTAAAGGGGCACCCCATTTGCAGGGAAGTTGTTGCCATGAGAGGTGAGGGGGAGGTGATTCAGGGATGACCACGGGGTCCTGGGTCAAGGGAAGCAGCTAGACCCTGGGTCTGAAGGAAACATTCCTTCTCCCATTCCACTTTCCTCACAAATGCATCCCCACCACCTCCTTTCATCTGCCAGGTTTCATGAGACATTTAAAATTGTGTAAACATCAATTGAAGTTAGAATGGTGGTTGAAAGAAAAGTGCATACTTACATTATATTATTTAAATGGCCAGTCCTCCTATTGTGAGCTGTTTGGTTCCCTCCTATCACCTCACCTCCAAAAAAATTGGAAGGAGTTGGGCTCACTTTCTGTTTCAGGTTTTCTGAATTTTAACTTTGCTTCTGAACCCAATGCAAGCCATGTTGGAAATTAAGATTTAACTATCTTCTCTATTAACAATGGCCAGGATTCCGTATCTTTTGTTAACTATTTGTTAAACTATTCTCCCATCACCAACGATTTGTTGAAAAACCATTCCAGTCTCTCTGTTCTTGCCCTCCCCAGCTATTTTCCTGGTTATTGTCTCTTGTCGTTCTTCCTGCCACCCACATTTTTGTTTAATCATTGAGTGCACAACACATGCAGGATGTTTTTAAAATGGCAGCCACACTATCCTGAATTGAATGTTGATTTTTAGGTTGCAACACAATGCAGCATTTGACTAAAATCGTGCCATTTACCATGAGCCTCCATCTGTTCATGACTGGGATTAACCTGCACTGTCTCTTCTGTCCAAGTCACAGAGGGAACAATTGGAAATAACTCACTGACATCACAGAGAGATGGTGGCTTGTGCCTGGAAATGTGGTGGAGTCTGGACCAATTGAGGCATTCAAGAGGGCATTGAATGGTTTTTGGGATAATAATAGTATACAAAGACATGGGGGGACAAAAACCCACAAGATTGGCACTAGGTAATAGAACTAGTGCAGGCATGATAGGCCAAAAGGCTTCTTGCTGCACCATTATCATTCTCTGATAAGAAGGACAAGGCAAGTTAAAACTTCTATGAGAAAAACAACATAGTGGCACTGAAAATCTATAACACTGAATTGGTGTTGCAGAGTATTTGTGGTTGCCATGGTTACACTTGACATTAAAGTCATGCAGCCTCCTCTGTGCGAGTAGGCAGAAATCTTGCACGTCTTGACTGAATTGTATTTATAAAATCAGGTCGATGACTGCTGGGATTCAAAGATGACTGTGTAATATTGAACATGAATGAAAAATCAACTAACTGAAGACCTCCTCACTGCTTGATCATATACATTGGTGTGTACTCACTGTCTTCAACTGCATGGTCTGTTTGTGTTGCAGCTGTCTTCTCTCCCTTTGATGAGGTGCCTGGATTCAACTGCAAGTTTGGGAGTATAGCCCTGAAGAGTTTCTGTGATTGGCACCTTGATAAATCTGCAGACTTTCTATGGAAAGTACATACAGGGAAAGGAGAATCCTCTAATACAGGACCAGCAGGGAATTATACAATGGGTAAGACTTGTGAGGTGATGCTCTGAGCTTCATGTTCCATTCAACATCAATTTATTTCACTACTGGAAAACTGTCTTCAGATAATCTTCAGCACTGTCTCAGTTCATCTGCTGCTGAAACTCTTATCCATGTCCTTGACACCACTGATGTGATCATTCTAATGCTCCCCTAGCTGGCTTCTCACTTTCCATCCTGAATAAACTTGAATTCTTCCAAAGTTCTCCTGTGCATGTCCTCACTTGCAGTCAGTTCCATTCAGCCATTACCTAGTGCTTTTTGTTCACTGGGGGATGTGAACTTTGCGAGCAAAGTCAGTATTTGTTGTTCCATTCCTGACCTCCTGAAGATAATGGTGAGCTACCTTCCTGAAAAGCCGCAGTCCATGTGATGCAGTTCATCTACATTGGCTCCCAATCCAGCATAAACTCAACTGCAAAATTAGCATCCTTATTTACCGATTCCTGTCCCGATCTCTATCATCTCCTCTAACCCTATAACTTTACCAAATATTGGTTTTCTTTCAAATCTGGCCTCTTGCTTTGTCTGGACTTTCATTGGCACACCATTACAGTGAATCTTCAGCACTCTAGACTCTTTGAATCCCACAGTAAATCACTTCATGTCTCCACTTCACCTCTCTCATTTAAGAAACTCCTTAAATTTCACCTTGTCGACCAGGCATTTGGTTCCAATATCATCATAAGTGACTCTGTATCAAATTTTATTTGGTAACATTCTTGTGAAATGCCTTATTCAAGATGCTATTTGAATGCATATTGCTGCCCGTTGCTTAGACAAAGGAGATGATAGAGTGTGAACTGATGTTTGGAAACTCTATGAGATACCTTAACTAAAAACTGAAAGCACTGGAAAAACACAGCAGTCATGGAAGCAAGTGTGAAGCATCTTCTTCAGAACCTGAAGAAGAGTTAAGCTGGATTCGAACCATTAGCTCTGTTTTGCTCCCTACAGAGGTTATCGGACCTGCTGACTTTCTCCAACACTTCCTTGTTTTCCATTGGATTTCCAGCAGCCACAGTACTTAGCTTTTGTTTGTGATTAGATATTTATGATACTCTTGATCAATCAGAACTGATACTTACCTGAGACACAATATGCTTTATTTTAAAATGGGAACATTCACATTCAAAAGATCCAAATTGGGATGACTGCTGATTTCCAACTGGCTGTTTGCTGCAAGGTGAAGATTCTTTTAATTTTGAAAAACATTCAGCATTGGACTGCAAAATAGCTATTTCAGTGTTTCAACTGGGTAAATGAAGCTGTCAGGTTTAATCTACACTCCACGCTGAGTTAGCTATCTTACTTGGGAAAGTGATTGGAACACACAATGTCGCTGGTTCATGAGTGAAATTGCTCATTATCAACCAGCAGTGTCCCTGGAAGGCTTGTAGAGCCTGGATGAAGTTTAACTAGGATACAGACCAACACCATGCAAGTTATCTCAACAGGATTAGCAGTGATAGTTCTAGAAATAGTTACAGATTGAGATGATTGTGATGCAGGTTTCCAATCCACTGGCTCCCAATCCAGCATAACTCAATTGCAAAATTCGCATCCTTATTTACCAATCCCACTCCCTATCTCTGTCATCTCCTCCAAATATTTACCTCCAAACTTTGCCAAATATTGGTGTTCTGTCAAATCTGGCTTCTTGCATTGTCTGAACTTTCATCAGCACACCATTGATAGTTGTGAAATTGTTCACTACCAACTAGCAGTGTCCATGGAAGGTTTGTAGAGCTTAGGTGAGATTTAACTAGGAATCACGCCAACACCATGCAAGTTATCTCTTCAGGAGTAGCAGCGATAGTTCTAGAAATAGTTACAGATTGAGATGATCAAATGCTTCACATTCGATCTGTACAGCTGAGCTGGAGAAGGAGGAAATGTTCTCTGTGACAAGTTTTGAGCAGTGAACAATTGGAAATCAATAATCGTGAAGAGTCATGGAGATTTAAAGATCAGGGAGCAGATGGAACATCTGATCAAGATGTTGAATTGTAGCTAGTGGGAGAAATTATGCCCACAACTGGAAGCAATGGAATTGACTTTCTCCTGTTCTGTATTGGTGCATTGCAACTGAAAGACGTTTGAAGGATTTAACATTTTCTTGTCCTTGCAGGGAAAGACCATTTTATTTATACTGAAATAATTGGACAAAAAGAAGGACAAGTTGCCCGACTCTGGAGCCCTCAACTGTTGCCCATCCATTCGGGACGTTGTCTGGTCTTTTGGTACCAAATCCATGGCACACATAGCAGCAGTTTAAATGTGATTCAGAGAAAACCATCCATTGATATAAACCCTGAGGTTCTTTGGACCATCAGAGGATCGCAGGGCAACCATTGGCAAGAAGGTCGGGTGCTCCTTCCTCGATCACTAGACAACTCTCAGGTAACTCCAAGAGTTTGTTACAATATGACACAGTTACTGAAACTGTTTATGGAAGTTAACTGTTTTCAACACGCCAAAGCAGCACCCAGTTCAGTCATGTGCCTACCCAGAGTTCAAATCTCTTAAGTCACAAGGACAAAATTAGAGATGTTGTCACTGGTGTTGTGACAATGCTATGGCTTTAAGAGGTTATCTTGTTCGTTTTTTTTTGAAGAGAGGTTGTAAGACAGAGATTGCGAGCAGTCTACCAGAATCACTGGAATAAATAGTTTGTGTGTCTTTTTTAAAAAAAGTTGCAACAATAAAAGCAGCCTGGATGGGCGTTGCCAGCTCTCACAGGCCAGGATTTCTAGTTTTATTTAACTTAAAGCATTTGCTGTTGTAAGCTTGAAGAAGTGAAAGCTAATTTTCCCCCTCTCCATTGTAGTCAAAAGGGTTCTCAGGGGTTCTCTTCCTAGGCTGCTAGATTGCATGTGAGACAAAATCTGTTTTTCTGATTTTGCCTTTTTGCCTATGGGATGTTACTATATTGGAGCACTTAACTAGTATTAGTTACTGCTTCTATCATTCTGTTGAGTTTTCCAGTAAAGTTATTCTGAATTCTTCTTTCTTTAGTTGTATTTTAACGACAATGTTTAACTGAATTGTATTTTGACCATTGCATTGCCACTGGAACATGGCACTTAATATTTGCCTTCGAAATAAGAAAAAGTTAGGGTTGGGGCTACCTTCTTCAAACATTTTGAAGGGGTCTGGTCTGGTCCATAACAGTATAAAGAGGATTGTGAGAAAGGATGGTCCACATCAAATATTGAAGCATAGATATCAGAGCTCATTTTATCAAAATGTGATTTTCAAGTGGGAATTAGTGAAGGTGGTTGTTTGATCAGAGCACTGGAGAGGTGGGACAAATTCCAAAGTCAGTATGATGTTGATAACTTTCCTAACAGAAAAAACAAGTGAACTAAAAAATGAAGCACAGCAGGTCAGGCAGCATCCGAGGAGCAGGAAAATCAACTTTTCATCAGGAATGAAGGGCTTTTGCCCAAAACGTCGATTTTCCTGCTCCTCGGATGCTGCCTGACCTGCTGTGCTTTTCCAGCACCACTCTAATCTGAACTCTGATCTCCAGCATCTGCAGTCCTCATTTTTGCCTAACTACAAAATGAAGCATGGGCAAAAATATGTAGAGAAATAGGAGATTTCCAACAAAATGGTTCCAGGTGTCAGGCTGTTAGAAAACCACCAGTAAGATTTGAATAATGTAGCGTGGAATATGAAATTGCTGTCCAGATGTTATTGACCTGATCACCTTCAGGAATCTGGATGAAATTTCACTGGAGTTTTCCATAATTATGTACATTAGTTTGACTCTGACCTTCTGACTTTTGAAAGAATAATCGATTTATGATGAGATGGCTATGATATATGCTTTGCTCAGGTGGCTAGAAGCTTGTTTTTTTTCAAAGGTGGGCCTGGAAGTAATGGTTGGAAGAGGAATCCAGGGAGGTGTGGCAGTGCATGATGTGGAGATAGCGAGCAGCCGGAATGCGATTGATTGCATGGGTAAGTTTTGTGCAACATGTGCCTTTCTGATTGGTACATAGACCAGAGACTGAAGGTAAAAACCCTGCCAGGCCATGCACTACTGACAGAGCCTTGTACTTATTGGGCAACTTTGACCAATCATGGGTGCCTAGCCTTCAATTTTCCACTCACTAATTACAGTAAAAAAAATAAATTGGTGCACAGTGACTCTGGGATTTTCCAAAAAGCTGCCTACTGCACGAGAGGGTCCGAGTCAGAGCACATTCTCAGAATATCCAGCCTTTCTAAAGTGTAACCTTGCACACTGTCTTATTTGTCAACAATCGTCTTCAGTGTGGTTCATAGGTAGCAGGAAGAGTAATTCCACTTTTGTCTTTTTATTCCTGATTAGTCTAAAGCCTGTCATGTAAAAAAATAAAGTCGCCAGTCCTCCAGGAACTTAGGGCTGCTCTTTCATTAGGCAGCAATGACTGGTGGCAGTTTAACCAGAGGATCACCCCCTCAGGCGAAGAGGGGAGGTTGAGAAGGAGAATTCTACATAGTAACCATTTAATGCGCCCACCATAGTTCAAGAATGACATTTGCTATCTGAAACATTGATAAAACCAAAATTTCATGCTTGGCTTAATAGGGAAAAAAAATTCCACTGGACCCTGGAAGCTTTGTGTGCCTTGTTCAGGTACAACAGACTCCCAACAAAAACATGATGTTGTTGATTAACTTCTCCATGATATTTGGCTGAGATCAGAAAGGATTAAAGAGATTGAGTGTAGTTTGGAACTTTGCAATTCTCAGCTATTAGGTGCAAGAATGCAAGTCTGGGGAACAGTAAACCTGACTTGAATAATTTAAATATGAGGCTAGATGAGTGTTGAGAAGTTTTGAATGCTAACCTTTGTAGATCTGGGAATATTTATGCAGGAGATTAAACTGATGGAGTAGACTCCATGAGAAGATAGACTCTATTTAGACTGCATTAAAAAAAAATCTACATATGTACCCTCCACTGGCTCAGAATTAGCTGCTAAATCAGCAATCTGCATTAATGGGTAAGATCTAATTTAAGATGGGATTTAATTAGAGATATTAACAAGGTGGCTCTGCAGAGAAGAAATCTAAAGTGTGAAACTTGCAGAAAACATTGCTGATGCTGATGGTATTTTTTAACTTTCTATAGCTCCCAGGGATGTCGTTCCAGGTTCGGATGGTTCTGCAGCAATCTTTCCCACTAGTAAGTCCCTTTATCAGTGAGTGTAGCAAATGAAACGGAACTTTAACGTGTTTATTACCCAAAGCCACAGGCATTGCAAGATGAAGATCTGCGCTGGTGCTTAAAAAAGGGATTTTAAATGTTCCTGAACACATGGCCAGTTACATTTTCTTTAGCTTGTCAACCTCAACATTAGTTATAGGAAATTAATCCTGAAAAACATCCAACAACATATCTTAGACCTTTAGGCACGTTAGCCAATTGGATAGGGAAATATCACAACTGGCCATAAAGAATCAATTGTGCTGGGAAAGTGAAAGGAAAATCTTTATGCTTCATGTTAAGTGTGTACAAGTGCTGTCTCCACTTAATGATCCCACAAAGGATCATAGGAATAGGAGCAGACCCTTCAGTCCCTCAAGCCTGTTCTGCCAATTGATTCAACAGTAAGAAATCTGTAGCACAATTCCATTTAAATCCAGATTTGTTTAAAGGCAGCTCACTAGTTACTCTTAAAATGTTGAAATTTTGAGAAAAATGATATGAACAATGTTTGAAGTTAAGATTGGAATTAAAATGTTTTAAAACAAAACAAACCATTCTTTGGAGAGTATTTGGATGCCACGGTTGGATATCATTCTGACACTTCTGGGATCTTTGGGAGGATTTGATTTGATCGCTATGTATAATGAACATTATAAACAAAGATGAGCAGATTTCCTCGAGTTTGTATTTGAAGTTGCTTTCCCTTTAAACATTGTTGAAGATGATCGGAAAAGATAGAGTTTCCATGGTTATTGAGGAGTTGAAATGGACTCAGTTGGGGTTTAATAGCCTTGTCCGGTTCCTAAGCTTACAGTGTGACTATGTTCAGTGACTGGGCAAAATCAGTTTCAAATCCAGCCCAGAATGATCTATTAAACATTGATTGTGATTGGTTTCTGGAATTCAGTCTGTGCTGGCTGTGGAACCAGACAGGAAACGATCTTCGAATGCCCCAACTTAGAGGGGGTGGGCTTTCTCTGAATAATCAGCTTTAATATGTATCTCACGCAAAACATGAGGTTGGTGTGGGAAATGAAAACAACTTCAATGATACAATATTGGGTGTCCCATTTGTGAACTGGTATTTAAAGCACATTTCTGGAGCAGAGGGAATGTTACATTGAACCTGTGCCACAGATGGCCCAGAAGGGTTTGACCTTGACATGAAGTACTTGACAGGAGTTGTGGTCCATGTTGTAACAGTGTCATCCTTTCTCTTTATCACCACAAAAAAAAACATAACAAATAGGGAAGCACTTTCCTGCAGAAATGTTGTATTTTGCCATGCTCTAAAAATATAACCATGTAATTTACTATCACTAGCTGAGACCCACAAAACATTAGAGTGAAATTTGTATATGTAGCCCATCTATCATCTCATTCACCACCCCCATGCAAACCCTCCCTCCCATTACCATTCCCATCCTATACCATTCTCCTGTTTTGTATCTGTCATGTAGTTTTGATCTTTTTGTGTGCAGTTTTGGCCTCCTTGTTCAAGAAAAGATATATTTGTCATATAGGGAGTTCAGCAAAGGTTCACCACTTGCATTACCAGAGTGACAGCTTTGTTGTATGAGAACAGATATAGTTAATGTGCCCTCTATTCACTAGAGTTCAAAAGATTGAGAGAGACCACATTGATTCACCGACAATTCTGACAGGGGTGAATTCAGGGATGATACTTCCCTTAGCTAGGGTGCTGTGTCTAGAACAAAGGGTCACAGTATCAGGTTTTAGGGTAGACCATTTCGGACTGAAATAAGATGACCCTGTAGAATTCTCTACCTACATAAGGCTGTGGAGGCCAAGTCACTGAATATATTCAAGAAAGTAATAGGTAGATTTCTCGACACTAATGGCATCAAGGAATATGAAGAAACAGCAGGAGTAGAAGTAGAATTAGGTTTACTGTCAAATTTACTCACATGAGCGCAGTGAGTAGTTTACAAAGTCACCACTTATGACGCCATCTTAGGTACAAAGATGCAGGATCTTAGGATTAAATTAGAAGCTCAGTATGATAGTCCTTGAAGCAGACTGTGCAGAGATAGAGGATCAAATAATATCATATTGAATGGTAGTACTGGACCTATGGGCTGAATGGCCTACAGTTTCTATGAATAACACAAAAGACTAGTTTTTCCCCATGTTTATTCATGTTTTTTTTAATTTCAGCTGTGAACCCTGAAGATCCCACTGACAAAACCTTTTTTGAGAATTCTGGAAATGTACTGAAGACTCTTGACCCTATCCTTATTACGATCATAGCTATGAGTGCATTGGGTGTCATTCTGGGGGCTATCTGCGGGGTTGTCCTATACTGTGCCTGTTGGCACAGTGCACTGGCTGAAAGGAATCTATCTGCTCTCGAGAGCTACAATTTCGAACTGGTGGATGGAGTGAAACTGAAAAAGGACAAACTGAACTCACAGAACTCATACTCTGAGGCGTGAGAAAAAAGCAGTCGAGGGGTTTAAAGTGGCTGTGGAAGAATGTCTGAAACTGTGGAATTCTTTGAGTTTTTTTTGTATAATTGTTTGTCTTAGGAAAGACAAGAAGAGCTCTGGATAATGCTGGTCTGTGACTGAGCCAAGCTTTTCTCAGGAGCAACTGATGAAGCAATCAAACGGGATGCTATGTATAAAAAATGAATTATGTACAGTTGGCTTTTTAATTTTTAAATTAAAGTTTTAAATAAACAAATGCTGGTGTTGAGACCAAGTAAGATCATTTTACAAGTATTTATCGTTTTCTGTAAAGAGTTATAAATTTGTATCATTCTATTTGTATAATGACTTAGCTTCATAAAATATGTTTCCAAAGGGCTTTAAAAACCTATGTTTTTGTATATTAGTCCAGATTTTATACTTTGAGTATACAGTATATTGATTTTCCCCACCTTCTTCCTATTTTGAGAAAAATTAGCATTTAGCCTCGTTGAACACTGAGGGTGCTGTGACCTTTATAACAAGAGTAAATGATATGATTTGGTAACATGCTACACAGGGCAACTGTCTGTACGCTGATAACATTGTGATTGGCTTCAGGCCAGTGGCCTGGATTTACAATTGCTTGCACTGAAATATGCGCTACAAGGTTGATTTCTTTTTCCCTTCTCTGTTAGGAGAGTGTGCTAAAAGGACAGTGTTAGAGACAGATTTGATTCTACATTATTTCTGTTTATGCAATATTAGTTTAAACAAAAAAAAGAAAAAAAAGTTTTGTTATTGAAAAATTATTAAAGATATCTATAATTATATGGTTGACGTTTCTTGTATGGTATTGTTTCATGTTTTGTATCGCTGTGAAAATTTCTCTTCTGGATTGTTTTTCCTATAAAAAAATTTATTGGCATTATTGCTTGAGTAAATTGTTGCTTTGAAACTGAAGAGAAAAAAATAGCCTTAACTCAAAATGTTTGTATTCTTGACACACAGGAAGCCTAGACAATTCACACTGTTGTGTTGTATCTTGTACTCAAATCTATGACTACTGCCTTCCAAAGATTCAATTAAATTTAATCTTTTCCTACAGTACTCTATTTGTGGTTTGTTGTAGTGGGACCTCAGAGTCCAGTCTATTCATGAGCTGCAGTGTCCCATAATTTCCATGAATGGACCATTAACACCGTGCTAATCACCACACTAGCAATTCCTGGCATTAACAGGGTCAGAGTTCGTGTAATGTAACAGTAACACTAAGTCACACTAAAACAGATGAGCAGTGGGAGATGTCGCTGTATTAATTGTCAATAAACAATGAGACAGTTAATAGTGCCACAAATCAGTACTTAAATATGTTAAATTTCTAAAACATCGTTGGATGCTAAAAGAATCGGGAACAAACAGTATCTTTTTAAACAAGTTATTCTGGAACACTGCAGATTCAAATGACGAATTTGTCACTTTGTCTTGTGTGATTGCAAATGGCATTCTTGCAATTTGAATTTATACTGAGATTCCTGCTGTATTGCTGAAGAAGGTTTTTAACATTATATGTCACTGTGTACTGTTAACTTACCTTAATGGGAGAAAGGCATGATCCAAAGTGAGATATATGGGGGAAATAAAAAAATGATATGGAGAAAATAATGTATTATTTTTGACTGAAAGCAGTATTCAAATAGCATTCTGTAGGATTTGTAAAACTGTTTAGGAATCCATGTGGTACATGATAAGACTTGCTGCCCAATATATGTGGCCCACCTTTGATGACTTACCTGACTAATGAATGTTGAGAGCCGGGTTCAATACTGTTTCCTCTCTGTCTCTCCCTGTCTTGCAGTTCAGTAAGTGAAATCAAAGACATAACGATTAGGAGACAGCTAACTCAGTCTCCATGACATGGTCAAAAGGGTCCCAGTGGGAAAGTGCTTGGTCACCACTTTAATTGCCTAGAATTGTGTAACTAAAACTTAGTACATGGAGAATCATTGAAACAGGCTTCCGTCACACAGCTTTAAGGCTCAAAAGTAGCCCTTGTAAAAGCCCTGCCTGAAATATTTGTGATGAACAGAAAGGTAGCAAGGAGCATTGAGTTATTGAGAAATTCCACCATGTGAGTGGACAGGAAATGGCTCCAAGAGTTTCCATTGATATTCCAGAAATTGAACATCATTTATGTTTTATCTGGAACAACAACCTCAAAACAATTGGACATAAAGTTTTCAAATGGAAGGCACTTAATGTCACCTGGAATGTAAGATAAATACTTCTAGTGAGTTGAATTGAAAATGTAAAACAATTAGCCTTCAAATAGTAATAGACATTCCAACAATGACGTTTGAAGTAATATTCCATAATGTAAAAAAAGCAACAATAAAAATGCTGTCTCTTCACCATAAGCCTTTCCTGCTCGAGATTGGGCAATAATGTCTGGAGGTCTTAATGAAAATAATAGAGACCCCTGTGAAAGTTTAGATTTAAGACAGTGAAACCACCTTAAAGAGAAATTGAAAGTCCTCTCTTTCTTTGTAATTTTCATATTTGTTTGTATTTTATCAAAGGAAGATCTGTGATATGTATATATTTCTATGCTGTGTATTAAACAGAAGGGTTTTCACAACAGCTTTCTTGCTTTTTATTTCTTTTATTTCTATGTCAGTCCTGCAAATCTCAAACAATTGGCAAGTAAATTAAACTAAGGACCTTTTCTGGACTGTTTAGAGATTAATCCCAGCTGATAAATGTCTCAATAGCTAGATTGTCAAGCAAAAGAGAGAAAAAGTTATTCGCTGATGGAATAATGCCCCACATTATCCTGTATTCGAGTGAAATAGTTTGATGTGTTTCGGTATCTTCTTCCCAATGGTGATGATGACCATGAGAAGGAGCAGCTGACAGTGAATTTGCTGCAGGTTGGATTTATGCGAGAAGAATTGGATAACAGTTTTGCCAGAAAAAATGTTCCATCAATCATTACCTTGTTCTCAGTGAATGGTGTGTTAATCTGAACCATTGATCACAAGGCAGTGGAGAGGGTGGCTCCATGAAAATCCAGGCACTATTCTAAGTTCTAATTCTAGGATTTTAAACTCACAAGCTTGTGAAGAGCAGTTTTCAGTCCATACAGCTCCCTTATTACAGTTGCCACTTCTACGAGCAGCAAAAATATAAAAAGGCCCAAGTTGATCAAAATCCCATATTGGATTGGTGTAATATTTGACATGACTATAACATTATGGTTATGTTACTGGACGAATAATTCAGAGGCCCCGGGACTGACAATCCAGAGGCAGGAGTTCAAATCGCACCATGTGCCTGAAAATTTAAACTTGGTTAACTAAATAAATCTGTAATGATAAGGTGCATCAGTTACAGTAATTGCTAAGTTACAGCCTTTTTATAAAAATCCATCTGGTTCATTAACATCTACTCAGAGACAAAATCTGTTCGCCTTTGCCAGCCTAACTTAGATGTGACTCCAGACCCACAGCAATGTTATTGACGCTTTACTGCCCTCTGATGTAACCAACTATTTAATTGTAGTCCCACAGACTGGTCAAGAAGCAGCTGGATGTAGTCACAGTCAGGGACTCATACCTTACACACATTATCCCAGGTACACCACCACATTCCCTGGGAATGCCATGCCCCAGAGACAGGCAGACTCATGAGAGGTGGTAGATAAAAACAATGACTGCAGATGCTGGAAACCAGATTCTAGATTAGAGTGGTACTGGAAAAGCACAGCAGTTCAGGCGGCATCCGAGGTGCAGGAAAATCGACGTTTTGGACAAAAGCCCTTCATCAGGAATAGAGGCAGAGTGCCTGAAGGATGGAGAGATAAATGAGAGGAGGGTGGGGGTGGGGAGAAAGTAGCATAGAGTACAATAGGTGAATGGGGGTGGGGATGAAGGTGATAGGTCAGGGAGGAGGGTAAGAGCTTCAGGGCAGAGGAAATGACCTGGGAGTTGCAGTGGGAGAGGGACTCCCTGAGATTCTTGTAGAGAGAGGAGGAAAACTTCTTCAAGGTAGGCATATTTGCAAGAGGATTCGCAGTAGGGTTAAAATCAACAAGGTAAAAACAAGGACTGCAGATGCTGGAAACCAGATTCTGGATTAGAGTGGTGCTGGAAAAGCACAGCAGGTCAGGCAGCATCTGAGGAGCAAGAAAATCACCGTTTCAGGCAAAAGCCCTTCATCAGGAATAGAGGCAGAGTGCCTGCAGAGTGGAGAGATAAATGAGAGGAGGGTGGAGGTGGGGAGAAAGTAGCATAGAGTACAATAGAGTGGGGGTAACACATTGATATGCAATCAGGATGGAGCTGACCTGGGAAGCCTCAGTAATGATTCCTGACTCATTAAGTCTCATGGCATTGTTTAAGATGTGGTCAAGGAAACCTTCTGCTGACTATTACTATTTGTGTCCTCCACCCTATTCCCCCCACCTTTATTCAACTGATGAATGATCTTTCCTTTGCATTGAACATCACCTGTTGTGGTACTGAGGGCGGCAAGGGACTGAATTTCTGTACTTTGGCTGGGTGACTCCACAGGGCACTAGCACTCACAAATGTAGCTGAAACCTAGCTCTGCAAGAACAGGCCTTGGGTAGATGGTGAGGGAACCAACAACAAGGAGATATGTACTCGACTTATTCTAAACAATCTGCCTGCCAGAGGTGCACCTAGTCATAGCAGTATTGCTAGGGGTGAGCAGCACATAGTCCTTGTGGAGACCATTCATCTTTCCACCCTGCAGGCACTCTGCCTCTATTCCTGATGAACAGCTTTTGCCCTTGGTTTTACCTTGTGGAGACCAAGTCCCATCTTCACATTGAGGATATATTCCATTGTTTTGTGTGTCACTACCCCTATGCTAAATAAGCTATATTTCAAACAAAGCCAGCCCCTCAAAACTCGGTATTCAGGCATTGCTATTGATGGCAGAAATGCATTCAAACACATTCTGCAACCACATGGCCCTGAAAATCCCTCATTCCATCGTTATCACCAAGCTAGAGAATCACCCTTGGATCAGTAAAAAGTGCAGGAGGATGTGTCAGGAGCAACATTTGGCATTATTAAATATCTGGGACCAATTTGGTGAAGCTACAATACAGGACTTGTCAAACTGCATAAACAGCAAGTGATAGACAGGGATAAGCAATTACAACAAACAGATCAAATCTAAAATCTTCAGCAGTTCCACATTCAGTGAGGAGTTGGTAATGGACTCACTGGAGGTGACTCACTGGAAAGGATGGCTTCACAAATATCCCCATCCTTACTTAGGGAGGAGACTATCACATGAGAAGAAAAGTCAAGGCTGAAGTTTGTGTATCTAGCATCAACCAGACGTTGATGTGTGAACAATCCATCCCAGTCTCTTCCTCAGATCCTTAGTATCACAAACACCAGCCTTCAGTGAGTTTAACTTACTCTACATGAAATCAAGAGATGGCTGAATGCAATTGGTACTGCAAAGATAGCAGGCTCTGACAACAGTCCGACAATCGTACTATAGGCTTGTACTCCAGAGGATTTGCTGGTGGTTCAACTAGCCAAACTGTTCCAGAACCATTACAATGTTGCCAACTGATATTATGGAACATTTCCTAGGTGCGTCCTATACACACCATGCAGAGCAAATCCAACCTGGCCAATTACCACCCAATCAATTTACTCTCAATCAGCAGCAAGACAAGAGAAAGGTCCAACTGCAGAGCTATCAAGCTTACTCAACAACAACCTGCTCACTGATGCTGAGTTTGGATTTTGCCAGGGCCATTCCATCTCTGACTTTGTTACAGCCTTGGTTCAAACATAGACAAAGGGGGTGACCTTGAGAGGAAATGAAGGCCCCTCTTCATGTCTTCAAGACAGTATTTGAATGAATGTGGTACCTTTGAAGCCCTGATATACAAATGTGTGAGGAAGGAGTAGATCACGTGGCACCTTGAGCCTGCTCCACCATTCAATAGTAACATCATGACCAATTTGTTTGCAACCACTCATCCACATTTGCACCTTTTTCTGATAATGTTCCACCTATTACTTGCCAAGAATTGTTTCCCTCCACCTTAAAAATATTCAAAGACTGCTTCTTTTCAGCAAGTTAAAAATCACACTAGCGTCGCTCCGAAAGCTAGTGTGCTTCCAATTAAACCGGTTGGACCATAACCTGGTGTTGTGTGGTTTTTAACTTTGTACACCCCAGTCCAACACCGGTGTCTCCAAATCTTTTGAGGAAGAGTTTAAAGATTCATGACCTTTGAGAGAAAACAAATTCCCTTCATCTGTTTTAACAAGGCATCTCCTTATTTTGAAACAGCAACCCCTAATTCTCCGACAACAGCAAACGTTCAGTCCACGTCTAAACTGTCAAAACCCCTCAGGATCAATTCAAGTTGCCTTGTGCTCTTCGAAACCCCAGCAGACACAAGCCGAGCCTGTCCAACCTTTCACCAATATACAATCCCCACGTTTATGAATGCATGAATAAAAAAAAAGAGTAGGCCACTTAGCCCTTTGAGCCTGCACCACATTCAAGAAGATCATGGATGATCTAATTTTAACCTCAACTCCAAATTCCTACATAACATGCATCCTCTGGGTAATCAAGAATTATTCCTGCCATTAAAATATTGAAAGCCTCTGCATCTATCAGCTTTTGAGGAAGAGAATTCCAAGGACTCATCTCTAATTAAATAAACACCCACTAATTTTTAAGCTATGACCCCAGTTGCAGATTGTCCCACAAGAAGAAATGTCCTTTCAATGTCCACCCATTTAAGTCCTCTCAGGATCTCAGATGTTTCAATTCAGTCACCTCTGACTGTGCTAAATTCCAGAGGATAACGGGATAGTCTGTCTAGCCATTCCTAATAAGGTTCATGCCAGATATTAGTCTAGTAAACCGTCCCTGAACTGTTTCCATTACATCAACATCCTTCGTAAATATGGAGACCAGTTCTGTACTCAGCGCTCCAGATACAGTCTTATCAATGTCCTGAATACGTGAAGCATAATCTCCCTATTTTTGTGTTCAATTTCCCTTGTGATTAACTATAAGGAAGGAAATGAATGTACTGCAGCCAAATTTGCAGAAGACACAAACATAGGTGGAAAGGCAGTTTGTGCAAGAGATACAAACTGTTTACTGAGAGAGATTGATAGTTAAGTGGGCAAAAAGTTGGCAAGTGGAGTATAATGTGGGAAAATATGAAATTGTTCATTTTGGAAGGGAAAACAAAGGGACAGAGTATTATTTAAACAGAGAAACACTACAGGAAGCTGTAATACAAAAAGGATCTTGTGGATACTGATGCACAAAACACAGAAAGCTAGCACACAGACGCAGCTGGTAATCAGGAAGGCCAATGGAATGTTGGCCCTTATTTCAAGGGGCTTGGGGTATAACAATAGGGAAGTCTTACCTTAACTATACAATTCTATTAGTTTTAAAATAGTGATGGAAAAGGATGGACCAGATGTAAAAGTTGAAGTTCTAAACTGGAGGAAGGTCAATTTTGACGGTATTAGGTAAGAACTTTCAAAAGCTGATTTGGTGCAGATGTTCACAGGTAAATGGACGGCTGGAAAATCGGAAGCCTTCAGAAATGAGATAACGAGAGTCCAGAGAAAGTATATTCCCGTTAGGTTGAAAGGAAAGGCTGGTAGATGTAGGGAATGCTGGATGACGAAAGAAATTGAGGTTTTGGTTCAGAAAAAGAAGGAAGCATATGTCAGGTATAGACAGGATAGATCGAATAAATCCTTAGAAGAGTATAAAGGCAGTAGGAGTATACTTAAGAGAGAAATTAGGAGGGCAAAAAGGGGACATGAGATAGCTTTGGCAAATCCAAAGGAGAATCCAAAGAGTTCTTATGAATACATTAAGGACAAAAGGGTAACTAGGGAGAGAATAGGATCTCTCAAAGATCAACAAGGCGGCCTTTGTGTGGAGCCGCAGAAAATGGGGGGGATACTAAACAACTATTTTGCATCAGTATTTACTGTGGAAAAGGACATGGAAGATATAGAATGTAGGGAAATAGATGGTGACATTTGAAAAATGTCCAAATTACAGAGGAGGAAGTGCTGGATGTCTTAAAATGCATAAAAGTTGATAAATCCCCAGGAACTGATCAGATGTACCCAAGAACTCTGTGGGAAGCTAGGGAAGTGATTGCTGGGCCTCTTGCTGAGATATTTGTATCATCGATAGTCACAGGTGAGGTG
>NC_057714.1:89681132-89776633 GCF_004010195.1 Chiloscyllium plagiosum | reverse complement strand
CCACTGTTTAAGAAGGGTGGTAAGGACAAGCCAGGGAACTATAGACCAGTGAGCCTGATCTCAGTGGTGGGCAAGTTGTCGGAGGGAATCCTGAGGGACAGGATGTACATGTATTTGGAAAGGCAAGGACTGATTAGGAATAGTCAACATGGCTTTGATTGTGGGAAATCATGTCTCTCAAACTTGATTGAGTTTTTTGAAGAAGTAACAAAGAGGATTGATGAGGGCAGAGCAGTAGATGTGATCTATATGGACTTCAGTAAGGAATTTGACAAGGTTCCCCATGGGAGAATGGTTAGCAAGGTTAGATCTCATGGAATACAGGGGGAGCTAGCCATTTGGATACAGAACTGGCTCAAAGGTAGAAGACAGAGGGTGGTGGTGGAGGGTTGTTTTTCAGACTGGAGGCCTGTGACCAGTGGAGTGCCACAAGGATCGGTGCTGGGTCCACTACTTTTTGTCATTTATATAAATATGATTTGGATGTGAAGATAGGAGGTATAGTTAGTAAGTTTGCAGATGACATGGAAATTGGAGGTGTAGTGGACAGCAAAGAGGGTTACCTCAGATTACAACAGGATCTGGACCAGATGGGCCAATGGGCTGAGAAGTGGCAGATGGAGTTTAATTCAGATAAATGTGAGTTGCTGCATTTTGGGAAAGCAAATCTTAGCAGGACTTATACACTTAATGGTAAGGTCCTGGGGAGTGTTGCTGAACAAAGAGACCTTGGAGTGCAGGTTCATAGCTCCTTGAAAATGGAGTCGCAGGTAGATAGGATAATGAAGAAGGTGTTTGGCATGTTTTCCTTTATGGGTCAGAATATTGAGTACGGGAGTACATTGAAAAATTGATTGTCTGCTAAGCCTTTCATCTGTTAGAATACCATAACAATTTCACTTCTTTTATGTGTAAATCACAAAACCTTTTTTTAAAAAAAGTTGCATTCTCACGTTAGCTGTTAACAATGGGGATAGCTAGACAATATGCTGAAGGTGTTAGCCCCCTGTGTTCTCTGTCTATGCCATGATGTTTAGATTGATTTTAATCTAAAAAGTGAAATAACGGAGTTTTACATGAATTCATGCAATTTTTGAGCAAAGTACAATGTAACCCTGAAAGTACAAATTCACCCCACAAAATATATGTGTGCATGTGGGTCTTTGTCTATCTGTGTGTGTGTGTGTGTTTGTCTGGGTTGGGGGTTGTGAGTGTGAGAAAGTGTATGTGTGTGTGTGTAGTGAGTGCAGAGTGTCTTAAGTCTGTGAGGGGATGCATGTCTGAGTGTGGGAGTGTGTAAGTCTGTAAGGGTGTGTGTGGGTGTCTGTGTGCGCGTCTGTATATGTGTGCCCATGTTATGTGCGTATAGGAATGTCTGTGTGTGTGTGAGAGTGTGTGTGTGTAGAAGTATCTGTGTGTGTGTATAGTGCAATGGTGGTCACCTGTAATGTGACATGAACCCAAGGTCCTGGTTGAGGCCCTCCCTATGGGTACCGAACTTAGCTATCAGTCTCTGCTCGGCCACTTTTTGCTGCTGCCTGTCCCGAAGTCCGCCTTGGAGGATGGTCACCCGAAGGTCCGAGGTCAAATGTCCTGGACCGCTGAAGTGTTCCCCAATTGGGAGGGAACCCTCCTGATTGTTGTGCGGTGCCCATTCATCCGTTGTCATAGCCTTTGCTCTGTTTCCCCAATGTACCATGCCTCAGGGGATCCTTGCCTGCCACGTATAAGATAGACAATGTTGGCTGAGTCACATGAGTACCTGCCATGTACAAGGTGGGAGGTGTCCCTACGCGTAATGGTGGTATCTATATCCACACTCTGACACGTCATGCAGCGCGTACCGTGACAGGGATATATGGAGTTGTCCTGAGACTTTTCTCGAGAGTTGTCAAACTTTGGAGCTTGTTGCCAAAGAGAGCTGTGGGGGCAGAATCCTTGTGTAAGTTTAAGGCTGAGATCAATAGATTCTTGATCACTAGGGGAATATTAGATATTAGACTAATAGATTTTTGATCAGTAGGGTAGCAGGGAAAGGTAGGAAAAGCATGAAAATGGATATGAAGAATGTCAAATCTGCCATGATTCAATTGCAAAATGGAGAAGGCTCAAGGAGCCAAATGGCTACTCCTATTCCTATTATTTATGGTCTTATGGTCTTATAGAACTCGACCAGCTTTCCTGATTACTTATTGTAACTGCACACCAACATTCTGGCATTCATGCCCCAGGACACACAAATTTCAGAACATCTCAGAGCTTTGGGCCCTGGCACTGTGGCTCAGTGGTTAGCACTGTATTCTCACAGTGCTAAGGATCCAAGTTCAATGCCAGCCTCGTGCAACTATCTATGTGGAGTTTGCACATTCTCCCCATGTCTGTGTGGGTCTCCTTTGAAAATGTGCAGGTTAAATGGCTTAGCTGTGGTAAATGCAGGGGGATGGGTCTGTGTGGGATGCTCTTGGGAGGGCTGATGGAGCACATGACCTGCTTCCACACTTTAGGAATTCTTTCACCATTTAGATAATATGCTTTTTTTATTATTCTTGGCAAAACAAACAATTTCACATTTTTCGACATTATGCTCCATTTGCTGCAACGTTTGCCACACAACTTAGTGTTTGCTTTTTGTCACCTCTTTATGTTCTCTTCACAAATTACTTTCCAAACTATCTTTGTATCATCAACAATTTTGGCAACCATACCTTCAGTCCCTCACAGCCAAGTCAATACTTGAGATTCTAATAAAGTTTCGACAGCTCAGTAATCTGATTACTTTATAAAACCTGAAAAGCTGAACTGTGATCACCATCCAAAGATGTGGAATAAGCTTGAATTCCATCAAAACTGAAATTTTGCAAACCCTTTTTAAAACTTCATATCTTCACCAGCTTTTGTGTGGTGTGAATATATCCATTTTGAGATTAAATGGAGAGACAGTTGGATTATGGTTTAAACATGAACCACATTTACCATTTGTTTTTAAAAGTGCCATTTATGTTATAATATGTAATATCCTATGATCATGAGCTATATGAGCAGAGGTTGATCATTGAATCCAGTGAGAAAGTGAGGACTGCAGATGCTGGAGATCAGAGCTGAAAATGTGTTACTGGAAAAGCGCAGCAGGTCAGGCAACATCCAAGGAGCAGGAGAATCGGCGATTCGGGCATGAGTCCTCCTTCAGGAATGAGGAAAGTGTGCCAAGCAGGCTAAGATAAAAGGTAGGGAGGAGGGACTTGGGGGAGGGGCGTTGGAAATGCAATAGGTGGAAGGAGGTTAAGGTGAGGGTGATAGGCCGGAGTGGGGGGGGGGGGGTGGGGGTGGAGAGGTCAGGAAGAAGATTGCAGGTCCCTCCTCCCTACCTTTTATCTTAGCCTGCCTGGCACACTTTCCTCATTCCTGAAGAAGAAACGTTGATTCTCCTGCTCCTTGGATGCTGCCTGACCTGCTGCACTTTTCCACCAACACATTTTCAGCAATGAGTCCAGTGAGTCTGCTTCAATATTCAATAACATTATGGCTGATCCAATCACTTTTCTATTAATTCTCACCTTATAATCGGTCTGCTGTTATGTCCTTGCATCTCATCCTGCATTTATTTTCCATCCATTCAAGGGATGTGGGCATCATGGGCTGGGTGAGTATTTACTGTCCATGCCGAATTAGATGCCTGCCTTTTCCCCACAACTCTTGATTTCCTTACAGATTAAAGATTTGTCAATGGGTTACTTGAATTCACTATAGAAGCCTGGTGAAACAATGGTCATTTTGATGATAGAATCAAAATGTTTTAATGATGCTGTGACTTGTGGACTGGTAGGACTTGATTACCTGTGCATTCCTCCCATTACAGTCACAAACTGTGGCTTGAAGAGTTGGTCAGAGGCTAGAAATTCTGCAGCAACCTAATTCCTATCTCCCTAACGTCTATCCATCGCCTGCAAAGAACAAGTCAGGAGTGTGATGGACTGCTCCCTATTTGCCTGAACAAGTGCAGCTCCAGCAATACCCAGGACAAAGCAGCCACTTGCTTGGCATTCCATCCATCACCTTCAACAGTCACTCCCTTCACCATGACATACATTGACAGCAGTGTGTACAATCCACTGGATGCACTGCTGCACCCCACCAAGACTCATTTGACAGCACATTCTAAACACAAGGGACAATAACAGCAGGTACATGGGAACACAATTACCTACAAGTTCTACTCCAAGTCTCAGAATATCCTGACTGGGAAACGTAATGTCATTCCTTCAATGTAGCTGGGTGAAAATCCTGGATCCCATCTATCTGCAGCACATGGATTGCAGTGGTTCAAGAAGGCAGCTCACCATCGCCTTCTCATGGACAACTAGCAATGGGCAATATATGCAGGCCCAGCCAGTTAAGACCACGCCCCACTAGTGAGTGAAAAAACAACATTGTGAATGTTCCTACGCTCCAAGGACTGCAGCAGTTCTGAAGCATACATCGCATCACCACCTTGGAGGTTGCCACTGATGATGTTACCTAGCCAGGTAATGAAACGTCTGGATATCAAACCTACAGCTCAGCGAGCAAACCTACACCCTAAACCTCAACCTGAGCAACAAACTTTCACAAACCTTGCGATCACCACCTTCTCAAGAGCAATTAGGGATGGACAGTAAATACTCACCTAGGTAAAAACAAGGACTGCAGATGCCAACTTCCGTAGTTACACTGGCACCACTCCCCACCTCTTCCTCCGCTACATTAGTGACTGCATTGGCGCCACCTCGTGCTCCCACGAGGAGATTGAACAATTCATCAACTTCACCAACACATTCCACCCCGACCTTAAATTTACCTGGACCACCTCTGACACCTCCCTCCCCTTCCTGGACCTTTCCATCTCTATTAATGACGACCGACTTGACACTGACGTTTTTACAAACTCACCGACTCCCACAGTTACCTGGATTACACCTCTTCCCACCCTACGTCCTGCAAAAATGGCATCCCGTATTCCCAATTCCTCCGTCTCGGCCGTATCTGCTCCCAGGAGGACCAGTTCCACCACAGAACACACCATATGGCCTCCTTCTTTAGAGACTGCAATTTCCCTCCCCACGTGGTTAAAGATGCCCTCCAACGCCTCTCGTCCACATCCCGCACCTCCGCCCTCAGACCCCACCCCACCAACCGTAACAAGGACCCCTGGTCCTCACCTTCCACCCTACCAACCTTAGCATAAACCAAATCATCCGCCGACATTTCCGCCACCTCCAAACGGACCCCACCACCAGGCATATATTTCCCTCCCCACCCATTTCCGCTTTCCTAAAAGACCGCTCCCTCTGTGACTACCTGGTCAAGTCCACACCCCCCAACAACCCACCCTCCCTTCCTGGCACCCTCCCCTGCCACCGCAAGAATTGCAAAACCTGCGCCCACACCTCCTCCCTCACCTCCATCCAAGGTCCCAAAGGAGCCTTCCACATCCATCAAAGTTTTACCTGCACATCCACCAATGTCATTTATTGTATCCGTTGCTCACGATGCAGTCTCCTCTACATTGGGGAGACTGGACGCCTCCTCTCAGAACACTTTAAGGAACATCTCCGGGACTCCTGCACCAATCAACCCCACCCCCCTGTGGCCCAACATTTCAACTCCCCCTCCCACTCTGCTGAGGACATGCAGGTCCTGGGCCTCCTCCACAGCCATTCCCTCACCACCCAAAGCCTGGAGGAAGAATGCCTCATCTTCCGCCTCGGAACACTTCAACCCCAGGGCATCAATGTGGACTTCACCAGTTTCTTCATTTCCTCTCCCCCCACCTTACCCCAGTTCCAACCTTCCAGCTCAGTACTGTCCCCATGAACTGTCCTACCGGCCAACCTCCCTTCCCACCTATCCGCTCCACCCTCCCATCTGACCTAACACCTCCATCCCCAACACCATTCACCTATTGTACTCTATGATACATTCTCCCCAACCCCACCCCCCTCTCATTTATCTCTCCACTCTGCAGGCACCCTGCCTCTATTCCTGATGAAGGGCTTTTGCCCGAAACATCGATTTTCCTGCTCCTCGGATGCTGCTTGACCTGCTGTGCTTTTCCAGCACCACTCTAATCTAGTAAATACTCACCTAGCCAGTGATATCCACATCCCTTGAATGGATGGAAAATAAGTGCAGGATAAGATGCAAGGACCTAACAGCAGACCTCACATCAGGTGAGAGTTTATAGAAATGAAGTCAGGAGATTAGCAAGGAGAACATTACAATAGTTGAGGCGAGAGATGATGATGGATCAGAGATGGAATGGGCGTGTGCAATACTGAGAGGTGAAAGCATGTAGCCTACAATAATATCTTTGAAGCATTTAATTTAAAAAAAACACAGTTTTGTTTCCCTTGCTCTAACCTGAAGTTAATTCCCCATGTGTATCACTTTCTGAGTGTGTTGTTATGAATCCAGCTGATGGTTTCTCGAGGACAAGTCAGATCCCAGAGTGAAATCCTGACAGACCATAAGTTTTATCTTTTTGTTTGTTTATGTGGTCAGTCCTTGAATGTATTCACTAGAGGCTGCTGAAGTACTTTTGACAAAAGAACATAAAAGTTTATTACTCCAGAGACTAATACAAGCTATATTGCAATCGACAAGAACTAATGGAAGGTTTTCATTACAAGCATCAGAAAGAAACATCAATCCCTTTAGTCCCAGCAACATGCTTAGAGACACTCGGATCTCAGTGAATAGTCGCACTTAACTCCACACTAAAACTTCTTGCCCAGCCAGAACAGCTGCAATCGGTTTCCATTCAACAGACTGGAGTGTCTGCGGCTGTAGACATGATTCCAGGATGGTATTGTGTCTCCCTAGTTATATCCTCTCTAAATTTCTTTCTATGCATGGATTTCTGAGGTCCGCATGCAGCAGCGACTTCCAAAACCAGAGCCAATGCATCATCATGTCGACTGGCGAGCACAGAAACTCAGAGGAACCTCAGAGTGGCTGCTGAGAAGTTGCTCCCTGGAGCCAGTGTCAAGGACATCACAACTTGGCTGCAGGACAGTTGCCTAGAAGTTGTGGTCTATATCAGTATCAATGGCTTGTGTACGAAGGGGGTTGAAGAACTGAAAGCAGACTTAAGGGAGCCTAGGAGGAAATTGAAAAATGATGATCTCAGTGATGTCATCATTCCATATGCTCGTGACCATAGCAATCAGAGAATTGAGTGATCGAATAGATGGCTGGAAAACTGGCATGAGAGGGCGAGCTTCAGATTTCTGAGGCACTGGAGGCAATTCTGGGACAAGTGGGACCTATATAAGGGAACTGCATCTTAGCAGCATACTTCAGGGAGACTCAGTAGGTGCTACGGCTGGGAGGGGGATGTTGGGGCAGGGGGAAAGGTGAGAGGAGGGTGGAAGCAGGTAAATCATATTGCCAGAGGGATGGGAATCTAAGAAGAAGTTCATATTCAAGGGAAACAAAACTATTAAATGCAAGTAGAAGAGTCGAAAGAAAAAAACAGAATATAGACAAAGCAATGGGAAACATTAAACAGGATCAAAATGGAAAATTATGTTAAAAAAAACTGAGTTTAACACTCTGTCTTAATGCACATAGTGCTCATAAAAAGGTTGATGATTTAGAATCACAAATTGAGGTAAATGGGGATGATGCAATTTCACTGATGTAGCTACAGAGTGAAGAGAATTGGTCATTGAATTTCCAAGGATATTCCATGTTTAAAAGGGCCAGAAAAGGAGCAAAAGGAGCTGGAGCAGCAGTCATAATAAAGGATAATGTCAGTATATTAATGGGAAAGGAACTTCGATCAAAGGATGTAGAATCAATTTTGGGTGGAGTTAAGAATCAGTTAGGAGAAACAAACGTTGGTGGGCATTGTTTATAGACCACCAATCAGTAGAGCTCATGTTGGGCACATTATAAATCAGAATCCCTACAGTGTGGAAGATGGGCATTGATGCCACACCAGCACTCCAAAGAGCATCCCACCCAGAGCTATCCACAATTGCTAATCCACCCAGAGCCATTCACCATTCCCCATGGCTAATCCATCCAGCCTGCACATCAAGGGGAATTTAGCATGGCCAATTCATCTAAACTGCACATCTTTGGACTGTGAGAGGAAAACAGACCAACTGGTGAAAACCCACACAGATGCAAGGAGAACATGCAAACCCGAGGTTAAAATTGAACCCAGGTCCTTTGCACTCTGAGGAAATAGTGATGACCATTGAGCCATGCTGGTGCATGCAGTGGTGTATGTATAACGTGCATTAGAGGTGCATGTATAACTTTAATATTACAGTAATAATGGGTGATTTAAATTTGCAGGTAGTTTGGCTTAAGCATGTTACTGCAGATGCTGCAGATAGTGATTTCCTCTTGTTCGTACCAGATAGATTACTGAAAAGCATTTTAGAGAGCCAACTAGTGATGGATCTATTTTGGATGTAGTGTTGAGCAATACAGAAATGGCTAATTAATAATTTGGTTGTAAAAGTGACTTTGGAAATAATCATGATAATATATATAGTGATATGATATATCAAATGGTAGACTTTCACATTAAGTTAGCATATGATACAATTCTGGAACTAGGGTCTTAAATCTGAAGAATGGAAACTATAAGGATATAAGGGCTAAGTTGGCTATTGTAGGTTGGGAAAGTACACTAAAAGATTGACCATAACAGGCAATAGCCAGTGTTTAAGCGATTTCTGCAAGATTTTTACAAAGGTCACCTAAAGGGAGAGGTGGGTCAGTCATGGTTTACAAATCTACGGCTTTTCCTGTGATGTCACTCTGTTTTTTAACTGCTTCTGATGCCTGAGTCTTCTCCACAGTTAGCTCCTGTTCTCGCTCTTTCTATCCCTCTGGTTTCCCAGCTAGCTATACATCCTGGGATAGGCTAAACAAAAATATGCATGGGAATTCCTGGAGGCCTGGCATTCAAACCGGAACTCCATCAACGAATACATCAGCCTGGATCCCATTTACCAACCTCCCAGAAAAAGAACCGGAAATGCTGTCACCCACCACAACAGACTAAGACACATAAATAGCAAATGGAACAGAACACTCTCGCTTCATCAGAGGCTCACTGATGATGTTATCCTAACATGGTGACGAAATGTCTGAGAACAAATCTACTAATTCAACGAGCAAACTTTTTATTGATCAGAGTATTGAGTAGAGGAGTTGGGATGTCATGTTGCGGCTGTACAGGACATTGGTTAGGCCACTGTTGGAATATTGCGTACAATTCTGGTCTCCTTCCTATCGGAAAGATGTTGCGAAACTTGAAAGGGTTCAGAAAAAAATTACAAGGATGTTGCCAGGATTTAACCTATGGGGAGGTGTTGAACAGGCAGGGGCTGTTTTCCCTGGAGCATCGGAGGCTGAGGGGTGACCTAATAGAGGTTTACAGAATTATGAGAGGCATGGATAGGATAAATAGACAAAGTCTTTTCCCTGGAGTCAGGGAGTCCAGAACTAGAGGGCATAGGTTTAGGGTGAGAGGGGAAAGATATAAAAGACACCTAAGGGGCAACATTTTCACACAGAGGGTGGTACGTGTATGGAATGAGCTGCCAGATGAAGTGGTGGAGGCTGGTACAATTACAATATCTAAAAGGCATTTGGATGGGTATATGAATAGGAAGGGTTTGGAGGGATACGGGCCGGGTGCTGGAAGGTGGGACTAGATTGGGTTGGGATATCTAGTTGGCACGGACAGGTTGGACCGAAGGGTCTGTTTCCATGCTGTACATCTCTATAACTCTATGACTCTGTATATAGGCAATTTTTGGTCTTGATTATCATTTCCTGCTCAGTCTCAGTATCCTCCCCTTTTGGCCCATTATGTCTCAAATTCCCTAGAGCCTTACTTGGATATTAAAGAGCAGAAGTACTTACGAATGAGAGAAGAGAGGGACAGATCATGTCCTCCCTCGTAGGGATTGGAACCATGTGGTTCTTATTGACTATGAGATCCTTGATTGGGTTTGTTAACCTGGGCCAATCAGGGAGCCCAGGCTGACTGATGTAAATAGGGTATTCAGAAACTCTTTAATTCAGGGACTGACTCTGTGCTAGCTGGTGCTACAGTCAGTATGTTACTGTTAGTTTCTGCTTCCCTTTTTTTTGGGAGGGGGAAACCTGATTCCTGAACTGGCTGAATTATTGAGCCAGTTTGTTAACTGGCATTCCTTTTAGTGAGGACTGATTGTTAAACTCCTGATGCACATAATGTGTTTCAGGTGTAACTCAGTTCTCATTAAGGGCTTGTTGTTTCACTGGCTGGTTACAGCCTGTGTGTTACTTTTTTTTCTCTTTTTAATTTTTGAGAAAAGGATAATGTTAATTTTGTGATAGGGCTTAGCCCTTGGACTCTAGTTTCCTTTGTTTTTTTGTATGTGTCTTCACTGTTTTTGGTGGTTGGACTGAGCGCTTGTGGAAGACATACATTTCACCAGAGGAGCTGTTCCTGTGGGGAGGCCTAGCCCTGGGACTGGGCCTCTGAAGATTGAACACCTGTGTGTGTGTGCTGGGAGGTGAGCACTTGCTGTATCCTGGAGTTTTGGGGAAGATCTTGCCTTCAGGAGTGGACCAAACCCCTGTGAGTTAACTGCACCTGTACAATGTACTATGTTCCTGTGAGTGGGCCTGGCTCTCCAAGGATGTGCCAGGACTCCATGGAGACTGAACACCTGTGTGCTGTGGGGTGTGCATTTGCTGCCTTTGGGAGTGGACTCTGCAGTTTGGAGTGGACTCCATTTTGGACAATGTCCTCAAAACTGGAGTGGACTCCATTCCTGGGAATGGACTCTGTATTCTGAAGACTCTACACTTGGACTGTGTACCAGAAAGGACTCTTTTTTTGGCAACTAACTGTATTGTGGTGTTTGTTGGGTTATTACCTACACTGTCTTGTGTCCCTGGGTCTGGCAGGTCTTACTGGGAGCTGGGAGGCTCATGGGTCGACCTGAGAGCTGTCACCCCGAGAGCTGGAGGGTGGGTAGGCCATCCTGTGAACCTGAAGATTGGTAGGCTGTCATGAAAGCCGGAGGGTGGGTAGGCCACCCTGGTGCCAGTCGCCCCGAGAACCGGATGGTGGGTAGGCCATTCTGAGCGCTGTCGTCCCGAGAAGGGGTGATCGGGACGGGCTGTCCTAGAGGTAATCGAAAGGTGTCAGAGCAGCCAAGAGCCAGAAGGCGCATAAGGGCAGGCTGAGATCCGGAAGGCTTGTGGGCTACCCTACACGCTGTCGTCCCAGGGAAGGGGACGGGCTGTCCTCGAGGTGGCCGGAAGGTGTGCCAAGATAGCCCACTGGCCTGACGGCACATCGGGGTGAGTGAGAGCCCAATGGTACATAGGGGCAGACCGAGAGCCAGAAGGTGGGTAGCTGTCCTCAGCGCTGTCACCCCGGGCAGGTACCGGGGCAGGCTGCCCCAGAGGTGATCGAAAGGTACTGAGGGTGGTTAGTGAAGCCGGAAGGTGGGTAGGCCGTCCTAACCGCTGTCACCCTGGGCGGGCTGCCCTAGAGATGGTCGACAGGTGTGTCAGGGCGGACTGAGAACTGGAAGAGGCATGGGGTGGACAGAGAGCCGGAAGGTACGTAGGGACGGGCTGCCTTCGAGTGGCCGGAAGGTGGGAGGGATGGGGGCTTGCAGGGTCTGTATTGTCTGCACTGTTTATGTAACTGGATTAGTTTTTTATGTACAAATGTCATTGTCGCTATGTTTTATATGTGGAACTGGAATTTGAGGTCTGTCCTCATCTCCCTGTAAACTGGTTGAACAGTATGGTTTGTGGCCTAGCTTTGCTGCTCCTCTCCCTTGTAAAATTGCTGTTGTATACAGCTGTAAATATTACCTGTTTTTTTGTAAACTGTGTTTTGTAATTTGTTTAATAAAATATTGTAAATAGGGGATTCAGAATCTCTTTACTTCAGGGACTGACTCGGAGCTGGCTGGCCACATACTGTGCACATACAAACAAAGGAATACCAGCCTCTGTGTGGTTATTTCGTCCCTGCTTCACCAAACTCCAGTTACAATGTAATGCAACAAAGAAGCACGCCAGCATTCAGATACTTCTACCTTAACCATACTCCAAGACCGAGTCTCCACCATTTTCTATAGTAAGAAGTTCCAAAGGTTTACAAGGCTCTGAGGAAAAATAAACTCATCTCAGACCTCAGTGATGTCCTCCTTATTCTGAAATTGTGCCATCTGGTTCTAGATTTCTGACCAGAGAGACATCTTATCCATATTTACCCTGTCTATCGCTTTAAGTATTTTGAAATCATCTCTCATTCGTTTGAAATCCTAGAGATTACAGGCCCAGTTTGCCCAATCTCTCCTCATAGGACAGTCCCACCACCTGGGAAATGGCTGGAAAATGTCCCTTCCATGAATCCATGTTAATTCAAAGCCAAGTTATTGAGTGTCTTTAAGACAGAGGTAGATCAGTTCTTGAATGGTAAGGGGATCAAGGGTTGCAGGGAGAAGGCAGGAGAATAGGGTAGAGAAACCTATCAACCATGATCGAATGGTGGAGGAGACCCTCTGTGCCTCATGGTCTAATCCTGCTCCTAAATCTGATGGACTTATGATTACCAAATGCATACAAGGCTTGGCGAGGAATGCATAAAAAGTATTGAAGTATTTGATCAGCCATCATATTGAATAGCAGGATGGGTTCGATGGGACGAATACCCTCATCCTGTTCCTATACTCTTATATTCCTATGTTCCTATATCATTGTTCAGAAACTTTTTGGATTTCTTTGAATACGTTACTTGAAGCATTGCTAAAGGAGAAGCGTTGGAAGTGTTTCTTTTTATTCACTCATAGGATGTGGACGTTGCTGGCTGGCCAATATTTACTGCCTGTCCCTAGTTGCCATTCAGATGGTGGTGATGAGCTGCCTTCTTGAACTGCTGCAAACCGTGTGCTGTAGGTAGACCCACAATGCTGTTAAGGAGGGAATTCTAGGATTATGACCTAGCAACACTGAAGGAAGAGCAATATATGTCCAAATCAGGACGGTGAGTGGCTTGAAGGGGAACTTGCAAGTGGTGATGTTTCCAAGTAACTGCTGCCCTTGTCCTTCAAGGTGGAAGTGGTTGTGAGGTTGGAAGAGGCTGTCTAAAGGTTTTGGCATATTTCTGCAGTGCATCTTGTAGATAGTACACACTGCTGCTACTGAGTTTTGGCAGTGGAAAGAATGGATGTTTGTGGATAGAGTCAGATAGTCCTACAGCACAAAGACAGACCCTTTGTCCCAAACTACTCCATGCCAACCAAAATGTCTGTCCACGTTAACCCTATTTCCCTGCAATTGGCCCATATCCTTCTAAACCAAAGGGTATTTGTCCAAATGCCCTTTAAATGTTGTTAATATACCCACCTCAACCACTTCTGCTGGCAGCTCATTGAATATGTGTACCACCCTTGGTGTAAAAAAGTTGCCCCTCAGGTTCCCTTTTATTCTTTCCCCTCTAACCTTAAACTGATGCCCTATAGTCCTCAGTTCCCCAGTCCTGGGAAAAAAAGACTATGTGCATTCACCCTATCCATGCCTCTCATGATTAGAGTAGATTACTTACAGTGTGGAAACAGGCCCTTTGGCCCAACAAGTCCACACCGACCCGCCGAAGCGCAACCCACCCATACCCCTACATTTACCCCTTTACCTAACACTACCGGCAATTTAGCATGGCCAATTCACCTGACCTGCACCTCTTTGGACTGTGGGAGGAAACCGGAGCACCCGGAGGAAACCCACACAGACACGGGGAAAATGTGCAAACTCCACACAGTCAGTCGCCTGAGTCGGGAATTGAACCCGGGTCTCTGGCGCTGTGAGGCAGCAGTGCTAACCACTGTGCCACCGTGCCGCCCATTGCTACACTTCTGTAAGATCTTCTACACTTCTGTAAGATCCCCCCTCAGTCACCTATGCTCGAAAGAAAAAAGGCCTAGCTTGTCTAACCTTTCACTCTAACTCAGACCATTGAATCCAATCAACATCCTTCTAAACTACTTCTGCATTCTTTCCAGTTTAATAACAACCTTCCCATGACAAGGTGACCAAAACTGAATACAATACTCCAAGTGTGGCCTCACCCATGACCTACGTAACTGCAACATAACTTCCCAACCTCTATACTCAATGCCCTAACTGATGAAGGCCAGTGTGCCAGAAGCCGTCTTCACTGCCCTGTCTAACTGTGACTCCACTTTCAGAGAACCGTGAACATGAACTTCAAGATCCCTCTGTTCTACAACGCTCCTTAAGGCCCTATCATTCACCGTATGCTGCCGTTCAAGTGGCCTGCTTTGTCCTAGATGGTGTCAAGCTTCTTGAGTGTTATTAGAGCTGCATTCATCCAGGCAAGTGAGGAATGTTCCATCACAACCCTGACTTGCGCCTTGTGAATGCTGGATAAGCTTTGTGGAGTCGGGAAGTGACTTACTCACCACAATATTCCTAGTCTCTGACCTGCTCTAGCAGCCATTGTGTTTATGTGGTGAGTCCAATTGAGTTTCTAGTCAATGGTAACCCCTAGGTTATTGATAGTGGGGGACTCAATGATGGTAACACCATTGAATATCAAGGGGTGATAGTTAGATTGTCTCTTATTGGAGCTGCTAGAAAGGTAATCAACCACACTGCCTTGTGGCCCAACATTTCAACTCCCCCTCCCACTCTGCTGAGGACATGGAGGTCCTGGGCCTCCTTCACCGCCGCTCCCTCACCACCAGACGCCTGGAGGAAGAATGCCTCATCTTCCGCCTCAGAACACTTCAACCCCAGGGCATCAATGTGGACTTCAACAGTTTCCTCATTCCCCCTTCTCCCACCTCACCCCAGTTCCAAACTTCCAGCTCAGCACTGTCCCCATGACTTGTCCTATCTGCCTATCTTCTTTTCCACCTATCCACTCCACCCTCCACCCCTGACCTATCACCTTTATCCCCTCCCCAACTCACCTATTGCACTCTAGGCTACTTTCTCCCCACCCCACCCTCCTCTAGCTTATCTCTCCACCCTTCAGGCTCTCTGCCTGTATTCCTGATGAAGGGCTTTTGCCCGAAACGTCGATTTTCCTACTCCTCGGATGCTGCCTGAACTGCTGTGCTCTTCCAGCACCACTAATCCAGAATCTTATTGGAGATGGTCATAGCCTGGCACTTTTGTGACATGAGTGCTACTTTCCACTTGTCAGCCCAAGCCTGGATGTCGGCCAGATCTCATTGTATTTGAACATGGACTGTTTCAGTATCTGAGGAGTAGCGAATGGTACAATCATCAGCAAACATCCCCACTTGTGACCTTATGATGGAGGAAAGGTCACTGATGAAGCAACTGAAGGTGGTTGGGCCTGGGACGCTATTCTGAGGAACTCCTGCAGAGATGTCCTTGAGTTCAGATGACTGACCTCCCACAACCACAACCATCTTCCTATGTGCCAGGTATGGCTCCAACCAGCAGAGAGCTTGCACTCTGATATCCATTGATTTGATTTGATTTGATTTATTATTGTCAGATGTACCAAGATATGGTGAAAATGATTGTTTTGTGTGCTCTTCAGGCAAATCATGCCGTATATAAGTACATCAGGATAATAGAATAGAATGTAACATATAATGTTACAGCTACAGAGAAGATGCAGAGAAAGATATATGAGAGGTTCATTAAAACTCTGGTAACAATGGGGAAGTAGCTGTTCTTGACTCTGTTGGTACATGTTTTCAAACTTTTGCATCTTCTGCACAATGGAAGAGGGTGGAAGAGAGTATAACCATGTAGGAGGGGTCTTTGATCATGTTGGTGCTTTCCCAAGGCAGTGGCAAATGTAAATGGAATCAATGGATGGAAGGCTGGTTTGTATGATAGACTGAGCTGCGTACACAACTCTTTAGGATTTCTTGTGTCTTAGACAGAACAAGCTGTCATACCAAGCTGTGATGCATCTGGATAGGATGTTTTCTATGTTACATGTATGAAAATTGGCAAGAGTCATTGTGAACATGTTGAATTTCATTAGCCTTCTGAATAATTGGAGGCATTGATGTGCTTCCTGACTGTATCATTGATGTGGATGAACTTTGACAGATTGTTGGTGTTATTTACCTCTAGGAACTTGAAGCTTTCAACCACCTCCACCTCAGCACTATTGATACAGACAGTGGCATGCCCTCCACTCCACTTCCTGAAGTCATGACCAGCTCCATCATTTTGCTGGTATTGAGGGAGAGATTACAGTCCTTATACCATGTCACTAAGCTCTCTACCGCTTTCCTGTACTCTGTCTCGGCATTATTTGAGATCCAACCCACTATAGTGGTGTCATCAGCAAACATGCAAATGGAGTTAGAGCTGAATTTGGCCACACAGTCATGAGTGTATGAGGAGAATGGCAAGGGGCTGAGTATGCAGCCTTGCAGGGCACTGGTGTTAAGGATTATTGTGGAGGAGGTGTTGTTGCCAATCCTTACTGATTGCAGTCTGTGTGTCAGGAGGTCAAGGATCCTGTTGCAGACGGGGTAGTAGAGACGTAAGTCTCGGAGTTTGGATGGAATTACAATGTTGAAGGTGGAGCTAAAGTCAATAAAAAGGAGTCTGACATAGATGACCTGGTTGTCCAGATGCTCCAGGGATGAGTGTAGGGCCAGGAAGATGGCACCTTCCATGGACCTGCTACGACAGTAGGTGAATTGTAGTGGATCAAGGCAATCAGGAAGGCCAGAATTGATGTGTGCCATTACTAACCTCTTGAAACTACTCATAATGATCAATGTCAGAGCCACCAGAAGGTAGGCTGCCTGATTTTCCTTTGGCACTGGGATGGTAGTGACCTTCTTAAAGTAGGTGGGAACCTCAGATTGGAGTAAGGCGAGTTTAAAGATGTCTGCAAATACTCTCGCCAGTTGGTCCACACAGGATGTGTGGCATGGTTGGGGACTCCACCAGGCCAGTCACTTGATTCAAATGTTGCTAGGGCTCTTTGATGCCACACACAGTTGAATATCGCCGATGTCAAGGGCAGTCACTCTCAGCTCACTTCTGGAACTCAGCTCTTCTGTCCATATTTGAATCCAGGCTGCAATGAGGTCAGGAGCTGAGTGGCCCTGGTAGAACCTAAGGTGGGTGTCACTCAGCAGGTTATGGCTGAGCATGTGCTACTTGATAGCACTGTTGATGACAACTTCCATCAGTTTATTAATAATCAAGAGTAGACTGATGGGTGGTAACTGCACAGGTATAGAGATGTTCAGAAGGATTTTGATAAGATCACACATAAGAGGTTAGTAAATAAAGTTAAAGTTAGAGTGCATGGGACTGGAGGGAGTATACAGGTATGGATTAAGAATCAGTTAACAGACAGAAAGCAGACAGTAGGAATAATGGAGCATTCTCAAGAAGAATGGTTTTTCTGGCATGGTATTGTAATGGTTAGGACTGGGTTCAGAATTATTCACAGTCTATGTCAATGATTTGGATGTGAGGACCAAATATAATATTTCCACATTTGCTGATGACACCAAACTGTTTCGAAACACAAGCTGTGAACAAGACGCAAGACAGCTTCCAGAGGGCTTGGGCAGGCTAAGGGAATAATTTAGAACATGGCAGATGGAATATGTGAATAAGTGTCATGTTAATCATGTTGGAAAAGAAAAGCAGAATATTTCTTATCTGGTAAAAGGTTGTGAAGTGCAGATCTCCAAAGATGCCTGGTTGCCCTTGTCCATGAGTCACTGAAAGCTAGCCTTCAGATGCAGCAAAGTATTAGGAAGTCAAATGTCATACTATGACATTCATCTCAGAGTGGCTTGAGTATATAAGTAAAGAAAGAGCTGCCGGAAAGATCGGTGGTGGCTGGTAAAATTACAACATTTAAAAGTATCTGGATGGGTATATGAATAGGAAGGGTTTAGACGAACATGACCAAGTGATGGCAAATGGGACAAGATTAACTTACGATTTATGGTTGGCATGAATGAGTTGGACTGAAGGGTGTTTCCTTGCTGTACGTTTCAATGATTCCATGACTCTATATCTTGTTGCAGCTGTTTAGAGGCTGAAGCAGACCTTACCTGGGGCCAATGTTATTGTATGTCATTTTGTTCTCCTTATCCGAGGAATGATACACTTGCCATAAAGGAAGTTCAAGGAAATTCACCATGGGATGGCTGGATTATTTCATATGGACAGGCTGTGGAAGTTGGATCTGAATTCCCTAGGGCTTTGAGAAATGAGAAATTATCACTTTGAAATAATGTTTTTATGGGCTGTAGCAGGGTGGATGTTGATAGGACGTTTCCCCTGGATAGTGATTTTAGATCCAAGGGACATAATCTCAGGTTAATAGGAGTGAAAGTTATGATTGAGTAATTTCTTCACTCAGAGAGCTGTGGAAGCTCAATCATTGACCATGTTCAAAACAGAAATCAAAAAGTTTCTGTAGACTTCATGGCGTAAGGGGATATAGAGATAATGTGGGAAGGTGACCTTGAGGTAGGACATCAGCCTGATGTGACTGAATGGCAAGGCAGGCTCAATGGGTTGAATGGCCTATTCCAATTCCAATGTTGCTACACCACATGTGTTCCCAAGACACAAGTCCTCAACAGCCTTGTAGAATGTCTTTCTTTCTGGTATCTCCATGGTCTTCTGCTTCTGGAACTTTCCCCTCACTGACTTCTAAACTCTTCAGGACTTCTCCCAAGCCCTGACTGCTTGGAGACTGCTAATAACAGCAGCGCTGCTGTTATGGGCCTCTTCCCTCTACAGGAACCTACTTTTGGCTCCTCTCACTCTCTCAGGTGTTTGTAAAACTCAAGGCAGCAAACACCTTAGCAACAACCTCCCCAGGTAACCGACTGGTCATTTAGCTGAAATCACATCACTTCTTGTAAATTCTGATTTGAGCTCAATGCTCAAAATGATTCTAAAATGTAAAACCTTCACACAAATGAGAAACTATAATTCATTTTTTCCCCCGTTAGAGCCCGTTCTCAAATATTAAAGACATATTTTGAACCTTTTTAACAATGTGATACCTCTCAGAATGGCGATGACTCTCGTTCAAGAACCTGCATGTGGAATCTTTTAAAATGAGGAGGCTAGTGCTCCATAGCAACCAGAAAACGCTCACAGCCTGTTATATCTGGATCTAAAGTTTGGTAATTTAGGGATGTCCTTTAGGGAAGGAAATTGATTGTGCTTACTCAGTCTGGCCTACACGTGACTCCAAACCCACAGCAACGTGTATGTCCCTTGTCTGCTCTTTGAAATGGCCTGGGAAGCCATTCAGTTCATGGGCAATTAAGATGCCAGCGATGAAAAGATTAAAACAAATTCCAGATTAAACTCTTTTTTGTTTGGTATTCTAGCTTCCATATCTTAATGAGATCATCTCTTAGTTATCATCCTTCCAAGCTGATGAAAGGCTCAAGTTTCTCCCAGCCTTCTGCATAAATCAATATAGAAAACAGCCTCATTGCTCAACTCTATGCTGCCTTTAATACTTAACTATCTCTCCTATGTCTTAAATGAGCCAAAAATCCATTCCCGTGTTCCAGCAATCCAGAACTTGGTTCCCTATATTCTCTGGAGCGGTTGTCCAAAGCCTGCCGTGCCCCTGTTGCACACAGGATGTTGTAATGCAGTGAGGAAGCATCAACAGAGCTAAAGGATTATATCCACCTCTCATGACAGCTTGGCTCAGTTTGCAGTTTTCTCACTTCTGAATGTGATTCCAAACCTCATGGCACATAACTCAGGCTGACAGCTGCGTTCAGTATTGAGGAAATCCTGTATTGTTGAAGGTTTGTATCTCACTTAGAATAATGAATCGAAGTTGTATCTGATCAAAAAGGGGCAACACTCTACCCCAATAATGCACAGCCCAATTTGACAGGGATGTTTAATGCGGAAAGGTGTGAGGTTATTCACTTTGGAAGGAGCAACAGGAATAAAGTGTACGGGCTAATGGTAAGATTCTTGGTAGTGTAGATGAGCAGATAGATCTCCGTATCCATGTACATAGATCCCCGAAAGTTGCCACCCAGGTTGATACAGTTGTTAAAAAAGCATACGGTGTGTTAGATTTTATTAGTAGAGGGATTGAGTTTCGGAGCCATGAGGTCATGCTGCAGCTGTACAAAACTTTGGTGTGGCTGCACTTGGAGTATTGTGTACAGTTCTGGTCACCGCATTACAGGAAGGATGTGGAAACTTTGGAATGGGCTCAGATTTACTAGGATGTTGCCTGGCATGGAGCGAAGGTCTTACGAGGAAAGGCTGAGGGACTTGCGGCTCTGTTCGTTAAAAACAAGAAGATTGAGAAGTGACTTAATTGAGACATATAAGATAATCAGAGGGTTAGATTGGGTGTACAGTGAGAGCCTTTTTCCTCAGATGGTGATGGCTAGCATGAGGGGACATAGCTTTAAATTGAAGGGTGATAGATATAGGACAGATGTCAGAAGTAGTTTCTTTACTCAGAGAGTAGTAGGTGTGTAGAACAGCCTGCCTGCCACAATAGTAGACTCGCCAACTTTAAGGACATTTAAATGGTCATTTGATAGACATATGGATAAAAGTGGAATAGTGTAGGTTAGATGGGCTTCAGATTGGTTTTACAACATTGAGGGCCGAAGAGCCTGTACTGCCCTGTAATGTTCTATGTTCTATGATAGGTACAGCTTCTTTTTTCCTTGGAAGGTAATCTTGGTTTTAAAGAGTGGTAATTTGTGAATTAGACTGTTGTGGGAAAAATTAGGGTGCTATGTGATTCAGGAAGCCTTAGATCAAGGAGGAAGATGCTGTTATGCTGCCCCCTTTCATTGATTTCTACATGTGCTAAGCAGTTGATGTGCTGCTGCCGTTTTCCACCACCATAATTGCTAAACCAGCCCTCATATGTTTCAAGCTTCGACCAGCCCTTTCTCCTTACCAGTAGCTAAGGAGGACTGTCCTTGATTAGAACAAAAGGGTCAAGTTGCAAAATATTGTCTTCTGCAGCACTTCCATGAGCAAATTAAAAATAAGGAATTTGAGAGGTAAAGATGATTGCTATTATTTAGGTTCTAAAATGTCTGGCGGATGTCACCTAGGACCAGATATTTCACCTTCTCCAGAACAGAAGAACCAGAAGACACAGCCTTCACTTAATGAGGGAACAATTTACAACCAACAGTAGGAAATGCTCAGTGAGGGAGTGGTCAATCGACGGAACAGGCTCTTTGAGAGCTGCTGGGAGCAAGTGAAATTAGATGCATTCCTCCAGAAAATAATATGCTGAATTTCAGTGTTACAGGTGATGGAAGATGTGACACATGCTTGAAAAGAACATGTTCACTTTGGTTTCTATGGTCCCTGAAGTTCTCACCACTGGAGTTTCTCTTGTGTCACTTATAGGTTGTATTTGACTAATTATTTGTTTTAAAGAAGGGTCACTGGACCTGAAACGTTAACTCTTAATTCTCTCCACAGATGCTGCCAGACCTGCTGAGTTTTCCCAGCAATTTCTGTTTCTGTTTCTAATTATTTGTCATGATTAGTTAACAGCACAACTATTGTAGTATTTGACTACCACAATAGTAAAAGATGCTGTGGTTTTTGTTTTCTGTACAACTATAATCCACTCAAACTGGTTTTTTTCACTGCATCCACAACTCATTCTGCAAATTGGTGATATTCAGTGATCTGTACTAGACACAGTTAAATGTGGAACTTTAGATGATTTCTCATGGGATGTTGTGCCAAAGTAAGTCTTTATCCAAGTAATAAATCCATGCAGAGGATGATTTAAATTCTATCAGAGCCCATTCATAACACGTTTAATGTTTTCTGGCATTGTTACAGAGGACAGCAGGGTAAAGACCCCAATTCCTGATGGTATCATTCACTGCAACAACAAAATGCATTCAATCACCCTGTCATCACAATTGTGACTCGTTTTATTCATTTCAGTAGAGCAGCCTTATTAACCTGTGGTGTCATTAGCTGTTTTTAGAATGTATGCAGTAATGTTTGAGTAGTGAATTACTAGCAGCTTCAGAAAAACATTCACCATAAATTTCTGCAGGAACTGTCTCAATTTCCTGATGCAACTTTACCCGGCGATTAGCTCAGGGAAAAGACATAAATGGTTATTCCCGTCAGTTTTCTGAGAGGTAGCAAGGGATCTAGACAAGCCTTGTGGAAATTTGTTCAAAACAAGACTATATATGTCTTTATTTGCCTGTAGTTTAAAGTATATTCAGTTTACCATCAGATATTGAGGATGCTTCAAAAGCAGTTACAGGTTCCTTCAGTTTTCTGCTAGTTTCCTCTATCCAGGAGAAAAGTTTTGTTGGTTGTTTCAATTTGCCAGTTATACTCATATTTATTTACTTTGCCCCATCTTTTCAGTGTACATAATTCCTCTTGAACATTTCCAACTTGGATCATTTGCTCCAGCGAATTGAGGGAGCAAGCATTTAAAAGACATTTGGGTAGCGCAGTGACACAGTGGTTAGCACTGCTGCTTCACAGTGCCTGGAACCAGGGTTCAATTCCAGCCTCAGGTGACTAGCTGTGGAGAGCTTGCACGTTCTTCCTGTGTCTGTGTGGGTTTCGTCCCACAGTCCAAAGGTGCGCAGGTTAGGTGGATTAGCTATGCTAAGTTGCCCATATGTTGAGTGATGTGTAAGCTGAGTTTGTTAGGAATAGGGTAGGGAGGTGGGTCACTCTTTGGAGGGTTGGTTTGGACTTGAGGGGCCAAATGGCCCTCTTTTGCATTGTAGGGATTCTATGAAAAGGAAAATCACTGGAATGATATTTGATTTATTATTGTCACATGTACCTAGGTACAGTGTAAAGTTTTGGCGCTGGAAGGTGTGGTAGCATCTGAGCTTGACCTGCTGTGCTTTTCCAGCACCACACTTTTCGATTCTGATCTCGAGCACCTGTAGTTCTCACTTTCTCACAGTGAAAAATTTTGTTTTGTATGCAGTACAGGCAGATCAGACCATAAAAAAGATCATAGGGTGATTGAACAGAGTGAAGAATACAAAGTTACGGCTCTAAGGAAAGTGCACAAAAAGCAAGATCAACATTAGATTTGGAATTTGAGAGGTCCATTCAGAAGTCTAATGGGTAGTTGAAAAAGCTCCTCCTCTTTGAGGTAATGCATATGAAGTGGTACAATTTTTAAAGGAGGCAGGAAGAAAGACCTGGAGAAGGCTTGCACATAAATCCTTGAAGGTGACAAGTTTGGTTAATAAGTAATCAGGGCTTAATGAATAGAGTCATGGAGTACAACAGCCAAGAGGCTTTGCAAAACACATGTAAAAGACTGAATTATTGTGTGCAATTCTGGGCACTGCTCTTTAGGAAGTATGTGAAGCCTTTCGGCATGGCACATAAGAAGCTTACTAGGATTCTTCCGGGACAAGAGATCACAGCCCTGTCAGTAGTCTGGAGAAGTTAGTCTCATTTCTTTTTGTGGGGAGGAGGTTACTACAAAAAAGTGATGTATCAAATCATCAAATACTCAACGTAAATAAAATGAAATTGTTTGCAATAGCTGAAGGTTTGATAATCGTGCTGCACAGATTTAAGGAGTTGGCAACAAAACTAGACGCAACATGAGGAAAAAATTATACTTGCATAGTTAGGATTTGAAATGCACTGCTTTATAGGTGAATATAGTTTTGATCATAACCTTCAAGTGGGACCTGGATGAATACTTGATGGAAAAGAATTACAGGGATATGGGGAGGGAGTGGTGGAATAGGATTGACTCCTATACTCAGTGCCAAATGGACTCCTTCTATTCAAGATTAGAGTGGTCCTGGAAAAACACAGCAGGTCAGGCAGTATCCGAGGAGCGGGAAAATCAACCCTTTGGGCAGGAGCTCTTCATCAGGAATGGCTCCTGCCCAAAATGTCGATTTTCCTGCTCCTTGGATGCTGCTTGATCTGCAGTTCTTTTCCAGCATCACTCTAATCGTGACTCTGATCTCCAGCATCTGCAGTCCTTACTTCCTTCTATTCAAGCCTATTTGAAGATTTTATAAATTGCTGTCCACAGAAACTATTTAGACCTCTGAAATCCTGAAGACCTTCCAACAAATGCCTAGAGTTTTGAGGTCAAATTATCCATTTAACAGAGATTACTTTATATTTGTAATAAGCAATTTAATTCCCACAACTGCGTTAAGCATTCTGCCTAAAATCTCAGTTATGTTGGCTAATGGAGTGTGAACTCTTTAAAATCAGCTAGAATTACACCTCCAGTGCCCAAGGTAATGCATAGAGCCTATGAGCACTGGATCAGAAACAAGAAACCAAGCCCATGGGTTTAGTTCAGTTCAGCACCAAAATACATATGTTACTACACCCAAAGGAATCTGCACAAATTATGATTCTAAGAAATGACATATGTCTTTAAAATTGGATAACGTATGCTCAAGCTTCGCTTAGTGGTAATATACTTGACTAGGCCACAAAGATGTTGAATCAAGTCCCATTGCAGAGACTTAATTAGCACTTCAGTGCACTCCTGAGTGAATGCCATTTTTTGGATCAGCTGTTAAACTGAGGCTCTGTCTGCACCCTTAGATGGATGTAAAAGACATTAGGGCACAATGTAAAGAACAAGGATGTGGTTGTCTCACCTAAAATCCCCCAATAGACAGCCAAAACAGAGAATCTTGTCACTTGTGTTATTCCCAGTTCTGGGATCTTGCTGTGCACAATTGACTGCAGTTCAAAATTATTTAATTAACTGTAAGGTGCATAAGGATGTCATGGTGTATTGGGACCTCCAGAAACAGGTAGCCACAGTGTGGGAGGCCTGGTGGCAAAGTTGAACAGACCACTAACCTCCCCCCACCCCAAAGGAAAAGGTTTCTATAGGGGAAGCAGGCCTGATGGGAAGAAGGATTGAATCGAATTGAATTTATTGTCACGTATGCCAAGGCACAGTGAAAAGCTTTGTCTTGCAAGCAATACAGGAAGCTCACATAGTTAAGTAGGATAGATAAGTAAATAATAGGTAAACATTGGCAAAAACAAAAAAAAGGTAGAGGCGAATGTTAAGAGCTTGTGAGTCCATTCAGTATTCTAACAACAGTAGGGTAGAAATTGTTTTAGAAACTGGCTGATGCATGCGTTGGACTTCTGTACCTTCTCCCCGATGGTAGAGGTTGGAGTAAAACATTGCCAGGGTGGAAGGATCAGAGAGACAAAAGATTTCTTCATCAGATGTAAGCCACAATGCAGTACTTACTGGACAGCATAGTGGCACAGTGGTTAGCACTGCTGCTTCACAGTACCAGGCCCTCAGGTTTGATTGCAGTCTGTGTGGAGTTTGTGCATTCTCCCTATGTCTGTGTGAGTTTCCTCCCACACTCCAAAGATGTGCAGGTTAGGTGAATTGGCCATGCTAAATTGCCCATAGTGTTAGGTGCAATAGTCAGAGGGAAATGGGTCTGGGTGGGTTACTCTTCGGAGGGTTAGTGTGGACTTGTTTCCATGCTGTAGGGAATCTATTCTCATCTTAATTCCATGTAAGCATGGTGTTTAACCTATGCCAATGAAATAAAGAATCCCTGCTTCATGGTCTTTGAGCTATCCATTCATGTTACACGGAGGTCACAAAACACGCTATACAAATGCAAGTAATTTCTGATGCTTATTCAAGAGCAATGGAACCAGGAATCAGAAGTTATGTGCACACTGTACAAAACAGAGAAAGAAAACAAATCTGGCTTTGATGTGGTAACTGTTTAAAGATAACAGGCATGGTTTTATAGTGAGTTGTTTAGAACTAAGCCGAATTAAGATGCAATTTGAATTGCTTAATGACATGGCAAAATTATGCGTAAACCCGCCTTTAAAATTTTGAATGCACATCACCAAAATATGGTGAAAAGGTTTAGGTAAGCAATGAAGGTAATACCCAAGTTTTAAGACTAGAGTCTGCTGTATTGTATGAAATTATGAAGGAATGATCTGTTACATTCATAACAAAACTTACTGTTTTAAAGATAGTATTAATGCCTTTAAAAAGAACAACACAGTAAATAAAATGTTACAAACTTAATATTAAATTGTACAGGAAAATATTTTAATTTCCATATTAATGCTGTTTTGAATGGGTTTTCATTCAGTTTTCAGTCGATAGTTTCAATTATAATAAAAACTGAGAGTTCTGGATAGAATAGATTGGGTGAAATTGTTCCCACTCATAAAAGGATCAAGAATGAGAGAGCACAGATTGAAAGTGATTTGCAAAACTAGCATATGTGATGTGAGAAATTGAGGCATTCAGGAATGCATTGATAAATTATTTGTATAGAAACAATGTGCAAGGTTATGAGGAAAAGGCAGGAGAATAGCACAAAGTCAAAACGCTTTTTTGGAAAGCCATTGGGAATGCAATGGGCTAAATGGCCTCCTCTGTGCTGTAAAACTCTGTGATTCTGTGAAACTGTGACAAGATGTGCTCTGATCGGATACATTCAATACTTAGTCTTCATCCACGACAACCTGTTCAATTCATATGATGTGAAAAACAATTAAAAATAAATGGAAATTCCAATGCAAACTTATTCACTTAAGAAGATAGAGTAGAATTCTACTCTTCCTAGAGATGGTGGGGCAAGTTGAGGGACGGGCAAAAGATGCAGTGGTTATGTATCGACTTCCTGCCAACTTAGCAATACCTCTGGGTGGGAAGGTCCATGGAATGCCTTCTGACCAATTAAGGGCCTTAAGTGATTGACTAATGACCAGGCAGTGAGCTATGGAGTGGGTCATAGCTGACACTTACCTGCCCCTCTGCCAGAGCTACATTCGTACCTGGATATCCTTGGAGAAGGAGCACACATTGTTAACAATGCTCTCGATGTCTTTAGAGAAAAATGGACACTGCAAGAGTCACAGTGCTTTATCTCCCCCTCCAACTCCATTTCAATTTAGCCTACTGCCCCTCTCCTTACCTCCCCCTCACCTTTGATGGCTTGCATAGTCCTAAATGGGATTTGTATATAAACTAATCAATTAGAAAACATGGTGATTCACCAGTGATTGTTCACAGGTGAAAACAAAAATACTATGGATGATTGGATCATGACTGGGGGGGCGGGAGAGCGTAGGCAGGCCGGTGGGGAGGGAAAGGAAAGCATTCCGTTGTGTGTAAGAGCACTTCTGGATGTAAAACAAAATCAATAACAGCCCCTTCCTGCCCACAACCAATCTGATTACCTGCTTTCTTAGCCAGAGAAACCAGGGCAGCATGACTGCTTGGGGGATATGGAGAGGAGGGTCTCCACTAGGCACAATCTGAAGGTAATTGGGGTCACATATAAAGGCCAGGATTGGCTGCAGAAAGCTAAATCCCGCCCTTGCCCCTGACTACCTGAACCTCTTATGGCCCTGACCTGCTACTCCTCTCCTCCCACGTCCATCACTCCCCAAAAATCATTGCTTTTTCACCAGTACATACCTCCATGGCTTCCCAGCCTGGCTCTCCAGCTCCTGATGGTTATGGCCATCGATTGGCTGGGGGAGGGGTTGATCTCACCAGTGAGGCACCTGCTAGGTTTGTTGGTCAGCACTTGAGTTCTGCATTAATCTGATGAGTTTCATCACAATGAGGACCAGTGAGATGGCTAGGGGTTCAATCTCCATGGAAGATGCCTCCCTTCCACTCAGTGCATTTAAAGTAAATGACAGCCAATGTTGTTTGTGAGTCTCATGGCTAAGGAAGAACTCACCTGGCTCATACGAGAGATTGTTCCATTTATAAATGAGGCACTAAAGAAGATAATTTGTTTATCTGCGTTATTCAACATTAACTCTGATTTCTCTGCACAGATGCTGATGACCTGCTGAGTTTTTCCAGCAATGTCTGTTTTTTGTTTCTGATTTTCACCATCCGCATTTCTTTGGGATCTTTTGTGTTTAAGATATTGCCTGAGATTCATGGAGTTAACCTGGGTAACCACTATGGGCCTGAGTAACCTCAAATTGAACTTTCAAATATGGATAGTGGAAAATGAGAGTTGTGCATTTCCAAGAACAATGAGCAAATCCAATGGTAATTCTGGTATGGTGTGGGATCTAACTTCCTGTCTCTGTGGTCCAATCTCTTGACATAGCTGTGTTGACCAATTGGTTCATTCATTTACTTTCTCACTGCAAAATGACTTTGGCCCGCATTTTCATCAATATCTTCAAAAACAACATCTGTATAAAGATGCTTATGTTCATATGTATTACATGGATAAAGATGCATGCATGAGAGTCTGTACTTAGCACTCTATGAATGTGTCAATATTTTGATACAATGGAAAGAAACATCTGTTGGGAAGATCTCCAGTTTTCCCAATAACAGAAAAATAAGGACACTGGTGTCAGAAATTCTAATAGAAAGTGAGTGAAAAGAGGAAATGAAAGACAGAAAAAACTGCTATGATATTCAAAGTTCCTTGGCCCTTCATAAACGTTACTGTTGTCAAAGTTTCCATTTGAAAGATTTTAAATCATATGGAAAACACATCTGTTTCTCAGGATCTCAAAGTCTGGCCACAGACTTTAACATGCCCTAGCTCCTGCACCATTCTTCAGCATCATGTCACACAAAATCTAATCACGTTGGTGATTAAATTAATTGATCCAGTGGCATTTGTACCAAAGTTTCACAAGACATCTTTTAAGAGTTTGATGACTAGCTGATTACATCGTCAACAAAATCACAGGCTTGACCAATTGCAAGCTACCCTGAAGAAGGATGGAAATTACATTTCCACAATGTCTTTCACACCTCAGGGTGACCAAAAACGGCTCAAAGGCAACACATTTCTTTTGAAGTTGCCACACTTGTTATGAGGTTAACATGCTAGACCCCTAACTGGTGCAGAAGCTGAAATATGATAAATATCTGTTTAATCTCTTTGTTAATGGCATTGGTTGAGGAAATTAATGTTGTTCATGACAGTGGGTAACTCACCTTTTCATCTTAAAATTGTACCATTGGATTTTTAGTGGCTTCTGGAATAGGGAAACGGATCTGCAGTTAAGGTCTCAAGCAAAAGTCAACACCTCTGATAATGAAGCATCCCTTTAATACTGCAATGAAGTGTCGGTTCAGATTACGCACTGATGTCCCTGAAGTGAAACTTGGGCTGATAGATGTTTAACTCAGATTTAAGAATGCTATCACTAAGCCGATACTGGAAAGACCTTATTTAAAATTAGTTTCATAACCTGAATCCTACATAAGGTGTAGCATGGGACCGGCTAGTGAGAGCTTTAATCTCTACCTCCATCTCTATTGTGCCAAACTATGCTTGACTTGCTGCTGCCTGATGCTAATAGTGTGCAGTCAACATAGAAAAATTCTTCACTTTCCAGCAGTAGCAGCCCTTGCATACAAACTGACTCAATATCCCTGAGAACACACATTACTGGGGCAAGCAGGGTAAGCGCAAGTGTTTTCTGAGTGTGCATCACAGATAGAGAGCCCAAATGGCTGTTTGCCTGTCTTGGGAAAATTCCAAACAGCACATTGGTAATTTTCTGATATGTGTGGCCAATTAGCTAGGCTCTTTGCCAGCAACATGTACTTGGATAATTGGCTCTACAGTGCCAAAAATAATTAATTAAATAAATAAACAAATAATTTCAACATGCAGTAATGTTCAATTCTTTTATGATTGTGTGTAAAACAATAACTTCAGGATAAACATAAAAACAATACTTGGAAATATTTCTTTAAGTCTTAGGAAGTCACCATTTATTTGTATATTTATAATGTCTGTGCATATTGCTGTGGTAGGTTGGTATACAGAGGTACAGTAATTTCATTCTGGACACCAAGGGAAGAGGCTGAGTGGCATGGGAGCTATGCTGAGATTTGTGGCAGAATTGGGTGAGTGGTCTAACAGGGGCTATCCTGGCATAAAGATCTTTTTGCTGCATTGTTTAAGCTTTTCATAAGCAATGCAGTGAGTTTTTTGGTAGACCATAATAAGTAGCTAATTAAGGGTGAGTATTGATTATTAAACACCTTGTTAATAGTCCAACATGCCTCATTAACATTAAGTTTGCTTTTTTTAGCAAGCACACTGCACAGATGCTGAGAAAACCTGAAATGGGAATCAGACCAGATACCTGGTTGGCCCTGCATTGTTTGGGCAATATGTTCTTCCTTGGAAAGGACAGATGCAAACTAATCATTTAAAACGTCAGCTATGTCTTCCACCTCCATTTCTAAATCCCCTTTTGGAACTCTAATGGGCCCTCCTGTTCTTTTTAACAACCTTTTTACTGTTTAAATACCAAAGCAGACTCTGGAATTCCCTTCTATGTTAACTGCCAGCCTCTTCTCATTAATCCCTTTTTGATTTTCTTTTGTTGCTTTTTTTCATGTCTATGCTGCACCTTCTGGATTCAGCCTGGTTCTCAACTGTATTTTTACCTGTCATCTGTCAGATTCACTTTTTGTTCCCTATTCTAGAGCTATGTATCTGAGCTTGTTATTGTGAGGTTGGTACTCCTTTGTCAACCTCGCTCCAGATTCCAAAATCCCTACCAAGTTATTTTAAAACCTTCCCATTGGCACTCACAAAACACTCTGCTATGAACTTAGACCCAGTTCAATTAATGGGCAAGCCAACTGGCTTGTGCAGTCCCATCTCCCCCAAACCAAAGCTCTCTCCCCAACACCAGCTTTCCAACCATCTATCCTTTTTCCCTTCCTATTTTTATATTCTCAATTGATAGTGGGAGTAATCAGAGATTACTATTTTTGTAGTCCTTGCTAATGTGGGCGGCATGGTGGCACAGTGGGTAGCACTGCTGCCTCACAGCACCAGAGACCCAGGTTCCATTCCCGACTCAGGCGACTGACTGTGTGGAGTTTGCACATTCTCCCCGTGTCTGCGTGGGTTTCCTCTGGGTGCTCCGGTTTCCTCCCACAGTCTAAAGATGTGCAGGTCAGGTGAATTGGCCATGCTAAGTTGCCTGTAGTGTTAGGTAAAGGGGTAAATGTAGGGGAATGGGTGGGTTGCGCTTCGGTGGGTCGGTGTGGACTTGTTGGGCCGAAGGGCCTGTTTCCACACTGTAAGTAATCTAATCTAATCTAAATGTCTTACCTATCTCCTTAAATCTGGGACAACTGGAAATCATTTCAATGCTTAATGGTGCATGAGAATATCTCAATGCTTAAAATGACATAAGTTTCATCTCCGACTCCAAGAAGGTTATGAGTTTGAGCTCAAATTTCTAAATTAATGACATTACAATAGGACTATAGAACTTTAGTTAGGCCACACTTAGAATATTATGTACAGTTCTGTTCACCACACTTCCAGAAGGATGTCGGTGCTTTGAGGAGGGTACAGAAAACGTTTATCAGTATGTTGCCTGGAATGAGGGATTTTAGCTATGGAGAGAGGTTGGATAGATTGGGTTTGCTTTCACTGGAATGCCGAAGATTGAAGGGCAACCTGATAGAAGTTTCTCAGATTGTGAATGGCATGGAGAGAGAGTGGAAAGTATGAGGCTATTTCCTAAGGTGGAAAGCTCTGTTATTAGGGGCCACAGGTTCAAGCAACAGGGGGGATGTTTAAAAGAGATGTGCAAGGCAAGTTTTTCACACAAAGGGTGGTGAGTGCCTGGAACGTGCTGCCAGAGGAGGTGGTGGAAGCAGACACATTAGCAGCATTCAAGAGGCACCTGGATAAATACTTGAACAGGGAGGGAATAGAGGAACATGGATCCAGTAAGTGAAGGTAGTGTTAGTATGGAAGGGCAAAATGTGTTGCCTGAAGAGTCTGTTCCTGTACTGTATTATTTCATCTTTTTTATTCTCTTTGTTGTCTACATCCCATATTGAAGATAAATTTCAGCATGAACTGGAAGGGCTGAATGGCCTGTCATTCTGTTCCAATTTCTATGTAATGCAAAATACATTGCTTAAGCTTGGGCATGAGATGTTAACCTGAACTGGTCAGGTGTTTGTATTACAAATCCCAAGGCACTGTTTGAAGAAGGATGGCATAAGATGCTTGTAACATTTATCCCTCAATCAACACCATTAATAAACAGATAATATTTTCTGCTGTCATTGCTCACAAAAGAATAGGGACTAAACTTCAGAATTAATTAATTAGACGTGCAGTATTTTGGGATACAATGAAGGTATGAAAAGTGTTATGCAAATCAAAGTCTTTCATTTCTTAAAATTGAATTGAACCATTTGACTAACAATGGAATTGACATTTCTGAAGGTATTACATTATCAAATATGTTTTTGGATAAGATTTATTCTGAGCTATGGAAATGTCACGTGAGAAATGTAATGAGTCTGGGTTGAATAGTTTAAAGTTGACAAGTTACCATGGTATTCTGGAGTTTATTCAATTACCTAGAAGAATTTGTTGAATGCAATGTTAAAAGAGATTTATCTGTGACTTTAACCTAATCTTGTTTGACTCCGTCCGCATGTTGAATAGTTTGGTAGAACTTGTGTGATAAGACAAAAGTATACAGTCTGTGAAACTAAGGTTCGATGAGTCAAATCAGCTCTTCTGTATTGTATCTCCCAGTCAGGCAACGCTGTGTTTTAACAGGGTTCCTATTTGTTTCTGTCCTACATTAGACCAGGAGTCACATGATTAGTTTTTTTTGGCAAGTTGCTGAAAATGTGAGCTGGTAATGGCATATTAAGTGCTACAGGGCACCAATGACCGAAGTGAAAAGAGCAGGTAACTATTTATTTCTGAAACCAGATTGAGGGATTGTGAAATAACAGTGCAAGAAAAAAGGTAAGCATTTGAGCATGTGAATTCCATGTCAAATTGAAAAAGAAATTAAAAGAGTGAAAGAAGACTTAGATTAAAAAAGAAAAATAGGAGGGTAAAAAAAGAAAAAGTAAAAAAGAAATACATTTTTAAATTTTCCAATCACTCTGATAAATCTAAAAGTGTAACACTTGATACTGGAGTAATAGTTAACTTTCAATGCCAGAGAGGTTGACTTGCAATAATTAGCATTGATCTTATAACTAAAATGCTTGACAGAGAAATTTTAATTTTCTGTGGGGAGTGTAAAATATTTTTGATGTGCAAATACAATAAATGTACAGAGTTCAATGTATTTCAATTGTGAAGTAGACAGTGAGACGCCATTTTCATGAAGATAACCGCAAAGGGTTGCAGCTCAGAACTCCATCCCTGGTGACATTGTGGGTTTACCTACAGCACATGAACTGCAGTGGTACAAGAAGGCAGCTCACCACCACCTTCTCAAATGCAACCAGAGACGGGCATTACATGTTAGCCCAGCTAGTGATAGCTACTCCCCCTGAGACAATAAATAAAAGACAGCAACTTTAAAGTTTTTATGTTTAACTGGACATCTGCTCCTTGCCTGAACTTGTGACATTTGCACATAAATAACAGCACGCGCCATTAGTCTCATCATTATTTTCACAGTAAAATCTAGGCAGATAAAATTGTCACATGATGTTAAAACCTATTTATGAAACAAAACATTGCCCCATAAAATAACACAAGCAGCAAAAATAAGCGCTCATACTTGGTAACGATATACAAAAATATACCAGTAACAGATCCCAAGCTTAACTGTCATCTCAAGACTGAAAATAGATTTTTAAAATCTTCAATCTGTGCAATAATTATATATTTTTAACAGTGTTCCTATATTACTATGGATTGAATCCATATTAGTCAGTCCAGAAGATGTTCTGAACCTATTTCAGGTTCATTCATCAAAGTTCATGACACCATCCAAATGCCTGCAATAGTTATTATTAAAGATAGATATACAGCTAACACACTCCCTGTCAATCACCATTTTCTGTTCACTTGAGAAAAAGAGGTTATAACTACATGAGAAGGCAAGAAAATCCAGTGAGATTATGACATCAAACTTTCTTCAGCAACAACAGCTGTTGTTGAAACTTGCTGCATCCCAACTATATGTTGTGGTTCTGTTCACCGAGCTGGGAATTTGTGTTGCAGACGTTTCGTCCCCTGTCTAGGTGACATCCTCAGTGCTTGGGAGCCTCCTGTGAAACGCTTCTGTGTTGTTTCCTCCGGCATTTGTAGTGGTTTGAATCTGCCGCTTCCGGTTGTCAGTTCCAGCTGTCCGTTGCAGTGGTCGGTATATTGGGTCCAGGTCGATGTGCTTATTGATAGAATCTGTGGATGAGTGCCATGCCTCTAGGAATTCCCTGGCTGTTCTCTGTTTGGCTTGTCCTATAATAGTAGTATTGTCCCAGTCGAATTCATGTTGCTTGTCATCTGCGTGTGTGGCTACTAAGGATAGCATGTCGTGTTTGTCCTATGTAGTGTTTTGTGCAGTCCTTGCATGGGATTACCTCCCATGCAAGGACTGCACAACACACTACATAGGACAAACAGGAAAACAGCTAACGATCCGCATCCATGAACACCAACTAGCCACGAAACGACACGACCAGCTATCCTTAGTAGCCACACACGCAGATGACAAGCAACATGAATTCGACTGGGACAACACTACTATTATAGGACAAGCCAAACAGAGAACAGCCAGGGAATTCCTAGAGGCATGGCACTCATCCACAGATTCAATCAATAAGCACATCGACCTGGACCCAATATACCGACCACTGCAACGGACAGCTGGAACTGACAACCGGAAGCAGCAGATTCAAACCACTACAAATGCCGGAGGAAACAACACAGAAGCGTTTCACAGGAGGCTCCCAAGCACTGAGGATGTCACCTAGACAGGGGACGAAACGTTTGCAACACAAATTCCCAGCTCGGCGAACAGAACCACAACAACGAGCACCCAAGCTACAAATCTTCTCACAAACTTTCCCAACTATATGCATGATTATTCTCTCATACATCACTTTTCTATTTTAAGGGACATTCATTTCCTTCCATAAGTGGAAAATAATGATTTACTGTTGTTAAATATATCATTAGCACCTTCAATACTATTTTTCAACAAATGAAGATTCAACTTCAAAGGATGTAAATAAACCCTAAAAAAAAGCCATCAGCCAGAATTTGTCTCATATATGTACCATTCTGGGAGGAAATGATTTTCTCTCTTGTTTTTAATCCTATTGTTAGTGAATTTTGTACTTTTGTAAATTCATTGTCCAAAATTATGAAATTATTTCCACTCTACTTACAGTCTTTCATATTTTGAAGACTTTAACTAACTTAACCTAATGGTCTTCCATGCAAATAAATTTAAATGATTCCAAAAATTTAGTCCATTAAGTTTGTGGAGTCCTCACGGTGGCTCAATGGTTAGCAGTGCTTCCTCACAGCACCTGGGACCAATGCTCGATTCCATCATCGGGTGACTGTCCATGTGGAGCTTGCACATTCTGCCCGTGTCTAAAACCCTATGGGTTTCCTTTGGGTGTTCTGATTTCCAATGATGTGCAATTTAGGTGGATTGGCCATGGTTATTTGCCCATAGTGTCCAGGGATGTGCAAGTTAGGCGAATTAGCCAAGGGAAATGTGAGGATGGGGGTGGCGATGCTGGGACGCTTTTAGGAGAGTTGGTGCAGAAACGTAGGGCTGAATGGCCTCTATCTGCACTATAGGGATTCTATAATACTCATATCACCCAACTTTGAACTCTTTTTAAATGTATATGTATTCCCACTAAGGTAACTAAAACTGTATCAATCAAAAACTCTGAAATTCCAATATGAAGACTTACTCAATGCAAAACCTTAATATGTTTACAATGTAAAGGGTGTTCAATCATGGCACCTAGTGCTAAACTAGAGTTTTGCTGTTACACTCCATCTCATTTACTACTCTCACAGTCTCAACCCCATCTTTTACTTTTCAATTCTCATTGTTTTCCCTGATCTCTTGCTCTATCCTTCCCTATCAGTTATTTAAAATGTCTGCCCCACCTGCCCTCTCCAGCCCAACTAGCGAAAGCTTCTACAACCTTGGTCTAACTTGGACTCTTGGTGCATCTGAACCTCTGAATTCTTCATCCTGCACCTTACTGCTTCAGATGTAAGTATACTATACATTTCTGATTCAAACCTGAAACACACTGCCAGAGTATTACTGCAAAGCTAATATGCTGTTTAGAATGCACTGCATTGTATATAAAGTAGTGACATTGAGTTTCAAGCTTTATAAGAGAAAGGGCTTTTCTTTCACAGTCTATGACATAATCAGAACCATTTGATTGAATTACATCTTTACTGGTAGTTGTTCATTATCTGATGTTTCCAGTAATTCTGCTGTCTGACAGTCCCTCATTCCAAATGCTTTTAGCAGACAGAATACACTAATTGGTTATTTTTTATTGTTAATAACCATTAGGAAAAATAAAATGCTTACAAATTAGTTTATAAACTAAAGTCAGGTGGATATATTAACGGTGATGTCCAAATATTAATGTCAGCCAAATTGTTTAGTCATTGTCCATTTTCCCACCCATCGTCACGGGGGGGGGTGATGGCTATCTGAATGGTTCTCTGACACTACCAACGTGGCTCTTCTGTGTCTTTAATAAGTTATGATTTGGAGAATCACCTGATGAAGGAGCAGCACTCTGAAAGGTAGTGTGCTTCCAATTAAACCTGTTGGACTATAATCTGGTGTTATGTGATTTTTAACTTTAATAAGTTACATCATCTTACCAACTGTTGAAGAAATAATTTGCTGTCATTCATTTTGTCTAGCATAGTGTGATTGCCAACACAAAGGTAGGAGATTTGCTCTGCACTATGTATGTCAAATTTTAAGTCAATCCCTTTTTGGGATAATGCTGACATTTTGCTGCACATTGCATGTCCAGGAAACATAGCCACTTTCAAACTCACTATCATTCTCTTCACTGAACAGCACATCACAGAGCAGAAGCCTTTACAATTATTTTATCCTAAATCTTCCTTGGAGAAGCGAAAGCTGAGAAGAAATTTGATTAAGGTATTCAGGTTTTATTTCTACTTGTTGATGGGATGTAGGTTTCTCCGGTGGGGCTAGTATTTATTACCCATCACCAATTGCCCCTTGAACTGAATAGCCAAAGAGTTGCTGTGATTCTGGAGTCAGGTGTAGGTCAGATCAGGTAAGAATGGCAGATATTATAGAGATATTAGTGAATGATGTTTTAAAAATAAAAATGTAACAATTGACAATGGTCACATTTATATCAGTCTTCTCGAGCTAGGGTTTTGGATTATTAGCCCAGTGATATTAACACTATGCCACAACCTCCCCATTGTGTCATGAGGGTTTGGACAGTGTAAATAGGTGAAAATATTCTGACTCATGAAAGGATTGCAAACAAATGTACACAGATGGGAAGTAATTGGTAAAAGAAGCAAAAAGGACAAGAGGGAAAACTTTCATATAGTCAAGGTCTGCAGCACACCTCCTGAGAGAATGGTGGAGGAAGGTTCAATTGAAAAGAAAGATCGTACAGGATTACAGGGAGAAGGTGGAAGAATGGCACAAAGTGAATTGCTCTTTCGAAGAGCTAGTACAGAGAGGATGGACCAAATGGCCTCCTTCTCCACCAAGAATCTGTTCATGTGGTCACTACTAAGGTTTTTATCCACACAAAGGAATCTGTGAAATAGGGTTAAGGCATGGGGAACTTGGAAATTTGAAATTTGGTACCTTACAGAAGCTTACAACTTCACAGAAGCAGGTCTGGAAAGATTGTTGTCATTTGCCATCAGAAATCAGAAATCGGCCCTTAGCACCTGATAACTTCTCCATCCACTAAAAGTCTTGAGAAGCAGGACATGGTGGATGGGAGGAGGAGTAACTTCAACTTTCAGCAATAGTGCAAAATAGGCAATATTGAATAAAGCGCCCATTACATCTGACCTGTCTGTTTACTTTTCAACAAATACAAAATCAAGAAGAAGACAACTTTCAGGATCTGTTTCTGATATTATCTCCCATTGAAAATCCCAATATGCAGAGCATTATCAACGCACTACTTCCTGGTTTAAAAGAATAAAAGATTTTAGATTAAATAGCCTCTTTCATGACATGCCGTAGGCTTCACAACTAAAGAAATACTTTTGATTTGTAATCACTTTTGAAACCTGGGAAACATGGTATCAATTTGCACGCACCGAATTCCCAGAAAAAAAACAATGCACCAATGACCAAATAATTTGTTTTTAATGAGTCAAAATGCCTTCATGATGAGTTAGAGTGGCAGCAGAGAAGGAAAAAAAAGCAAGCCTTTCAAGGGGGAGGCAATGGCCTGGTGGTATAGTCACTGCACTGTTAACCCAGAGACCCAGGTAATGTTCTGGGAACCTGGATTCAAGTCCCACCACTGCAGATGGTGGAATTTCAATTCAATAAAAATCTGTAATTAAGAGTCTAATAGTGACCATGAATCAATTGTTAGGGATTCACTGGTTCACTAAAGCCTCACCTGGAATGCAGCACCTCTTGTCAGTGCTGCACTGGAGTCACAACCTAGGGCTTTGTGCCCAAGTCTAAGTCTCAGAGATGTGGCTAACAACTGAGACATATCAATAACAGGTTAGTTTGGATTGGTCTAGTACGTTTTAAAAAGTCATCCTTACTTCTGTAAGCTTTCATAGTTCTATAATGATATTGGTTACTGAGAGTTGGGCCTCATTGAACCGAATGGCTTTTTTTTCTTTAATTATATTTGCATGAAGCCGGCAACAGTTTTATTTGGCAGCACTGGAAGTCATTGTGGCTGATAGTACACCGCCCTCGATGTTTCATTTCCTGTAACATCCTTGTTATAACCTCTTCCAGTGTTCTATGTAAATCACAGTGCAGAAAACGGCTATTTAGCTCATCATGTCTGTGACAGAACTTTGTAAGAGTAATTTTCCTCATGCTACTCCCCTGCCCTTTCCCTGTAGGTCTGCAAATTTTTTAACTCTTCAGTCTAGCAGAGTGGGCATAGATGCGGCAGATGGAATACAATGTGGGAAAGTGTGAGGTTGTCCACCTTGGTAGGAAGGATAAAGCTGTAGACTATTTTCTAAATGGGAAAGGTTTCAGAAACTTGAAGCACGAAGGGACTAAGGAGTCCCAGTCAGGGTTCTCTTAAGGTTAACATGCAGGTTCAGTTGGCAGTTAAGAAGGCAAATTTAATGTCGGTGTTTATTTCAAGAAGGCAAGAATACAAGAAGAGAGATGTCCTGCTGAGTCTGTATAAGGCTCCAGTCAGACTGCATTTGGAATACTGTTTTGGGCCCCGTATCTGAGGAAGGATGTGCTGACATGGAGGGATCCAGAGGAGGTTGACAAGTATGATCCTGGGGATGAAGGGTTTGTCATATGGGAACTATTGGTGACTCTGTGTCTGTGGAGGTGGAGAGGGAGACGGGTTAGCCCTTTAGAACTGAGATGATAAGAAATTTCTTCAGCCAGAGTGTGGTGAATCTGTGGAACTCATTGCCACTGAAGGCTGTGGAGGCCAAGTCATTGAGTGTATTTAAGCAGAGATGGGTAGGTTCTTGATTAGTAAAGGGGTCATGGGTCAAGGGGAGAATGGGTTTGAGGAACATATCAGACATGATCGAATGGTAGAGCAGATTTGATGGGCTGAATGACCTAATTCTGCGCCAATATCGCATGGTCCTATGGTCTATCCAATTCTGATTTGAATGCCTGGATTGAATTTGATTGCCTTACATTTTCAGGCAGTGCATTTCAAATCCCAACTATTTATGGCGCATAAAGATCTTTCCTCATGTCACTATAGTCGTTGACCATTTTAAATTGCTATCCACTGGTTTTCTATCCTCTCACTGAGTAAACCTCTTCCTATCTACTTTATTCAGATCTTTCTCGCAGTTCACAATATTAACTAATTTTGTGATGTTATAAATTTTGACATTGTGCCTTGCACACAAGAATCAAAATTATTAAAATATAGACCAAAAGAAGTTGTTACTGAAGAAGGGCTTATGCCCGAAACGTCGATTCTCCTGTTCCTTGGATGCTGCCTGACCTGCTGCGCTTTTCCAGCAACACATTTTCAGCTCTGATCTCCAGCATCTGCAGCCCTCACTTTCTCTCCAAAAGAAGTTGTCCCAACACCGACCCCAGGTCAACTCCATGATAAACCTTCCTCCAGTCCAACAAACATCTGTTAATCCTACTCTGTGTTTCCTGCCATCTAGCCAATACTCTGTAGTCTGTCCGCTGTGTAACAGTGTATCAACACGTCCACCATACCAACAACATTACCTTCCTCAATCTCATTGTTACTTCGTCAAAAGCTCAACAAATTAGTTAAACATGATTTGCCCTTAGTAAATCCCTGCTGACGTTGTTCAATTAACTTGCTTTTTCTCAAGCGGGTATTAATTTTCTCCTGAATTCACACCATCAAGATTAAACTGATTGGCCTGTTACTGCTGGCTTATCCAGGCCTATCCTTTTTTAAATTGCTGTTTGTTTAATTTATTGCATTAAAGTACTAAATTGTTATGCGAGCTTATATAATCATTAATGAAATTAAAACAAAAAATACACTCTTAGTTGTTGAGGGCAGCACGGTGGCTCAGTAGTTAGCACTGTGCTCTCTTAGCACCAGAGACCTGCGTTCAATCCCAGCCTCGGGCGGCTGTCTGTGTGGAGTTTGCACGTTCTCCCTGTGTCTGTGTGGGTTTCCTCCCACAATCCAAAGATGTGCAGGTTAAGTAAATTGGCCATACTAAATTGCCCATAGTGTTCAGGTAAATGTAGGGGAATGGGTTTGGTTGGGATACTCATCACGAGTTTTGAGAAGATTTGTAGCTCAGGTTGAGGTTCTGGACGTAGGGTTTTACCTACGTTCAGGGATACTCTTCGGAGGGTCGGTGTGGACTTGTAGGGCTGAAGGGCCTGTTTCCATGCTGTAGGGATTCTAATGTGCTCCACCATGTGCATTACTTTAAGACAAAATGGAGCTATGTGAAAGTATCTGTAATTTTGTAAATCATTTCCTTTCTTGTGCAGGTTAAACATTTTGGGTGATGCCTCAAGCAGCCTGCATTAGAACCAGAACTGTCTGAATCAGAAAGGTCAGCATTAGTTAAGCAAAACCTCTTACAATTTCCTATTATATGAAGAACCAACTAAAACCGAACCTAGTACAAAGTAAACCATAATCAAACTTATAGGAAAACAACGTGTTTTATGCAAATTATTATTTTGGTACTTATTTTTAAAGAGATAAGTGGCAATGCTAAAAATAGAAACACTGTAACAAAAATAAAAACAGCAATTTTCATTTATGTAGCACCTCTGAAATAGTAAAGCATCCCAAATTGATTCACAGGTGTGTTAGCAAGCAAAATTTGACACTGAGCTATAAAAGAAGATATTAGGGCAGACTATAAAATCTCCCTCAAAAAGGTCAGTTTTAAGGACCATCTTAAAGGTGGAAAGACAGAAATGATAGAGAAATTTAGGAAGGGAATTTCAATGCTTACGGCGTGGTCAGCTGAAAGCTTGATCACGAATGGTAGAGCAATTAAAATCAGGAATGATCCAGAGCCCAGAATTGGAGGAGCACAGATATGTCAGGGAGGTTAGAAGAGGTAACAAAGATAGGGAGGACAGATTCAAAAACAAACATGGGAATTTTAAAATTGAAGAGCTTCTTAATTGGTAGCCAATGGAGGTCAGTGAGAAAAAGGATGATGTCTAAAAGGAGACCAGCTGGAGTTCATTGGAATAGTTCAGTCTCTTGTGATCCTTTGGGGACCGATAACTTAAAAAATAATACTTGAGTTCCCAGTGGCCAACTTAATGCAATCATACATCAATATATCAAGTTTTAAGATGACCCCTAGGGCTGCCTGACTACATTTCCAAAGCCAACAGGCTCCTCCATAGAGAAAGCTCTCTCCACGCCGCTGTAGAACCCTGGACTGCTCTGAGATGTAGCGGGAGAGAAACAAAGAAGAAGATCTTCTGAGGGCATAAAGGTGGCAGGGGTGACAAATTGGCAAATATACCTAGATTTTTCTTCATCAGCCTATTGTGCGAGTGTGTGTCTAACATCATCTACAAGACTAAAGGTACAGCACAGAGTCAAGCGGAGCACTACATGGTGTTCGGTGGTCTAAGCTGTGAAGTAAGCAGCTCCTGTACCATGTTCAGACAATGGGTAAATCACTGATGATTGCTATTTTGACAACTCAGGCCAAGCTTTCCAAGGAGACAAATATCCAGGCATTAGTGAGGTTCATTTATTCCCTTACATAATACAGTCAGGAGTGTTTGGGGCCAGGAGTTGGACTGCTCACTGGAGGGTAATGCCTAGGGATTACCTACGTGCAGTGCCCACTGGTGTCTTTCACCTGTACCATACAGGGGTCTGACTGGCTTTCTTTTCTGAAAGATCGCACTTCATTCGAAAGTGAAGCCCCCTCCCACACTGAACAAAATATTTACCCAGCCCACTTTGGGTGTGATGTCAGCCATTTGTATCATCCCTTACTCAGCTGGGATTTGCAGCAAGATGGAAGAAACCAGCGGTCACTTTTCACCCAGTGAGCCCCAGAGTTAGCCTCTTACTGTTAGTGAGAACTCAAACATAAATATTACTTCCTTGGTAGCCATCTGTGTCAATCTGTTATGGACCAGGCCAGACAACTCAAAACATTTTAAGAAAGTAGCCCGAACCCTAATTTGCTAGTTTTATGCAGGTGTTTAGTGGATATTCAAGGAGATGCAGCTGGGTCCAACCACATAGTTTTAAGCAAAATAGAATTTATTTGCAAGGTTACCGAGTGAAACACTAACAAAAGAGAATAGAATATAGAATAACAACCTATCCGAAAACTGAACAGACTATCCCAAGTTAATGGTGCTGTTTATAATTCCTGCAACAATCCCCATAAACACCCCTTGGCACAAAAGGTAAAATGAAACACAGGGTCTTACAGGAGAGAGAGATGGCAGAGAGATTCAGCTTGGAATACCATGTAGTTGTTTCTTTGACCACCTTAAACTGACTACTTCCTAAAACCAAACCAAGCCAAACCAGAGGAAAGCTGAGCTGGGAGAACTGACCACTCCCCTTTCATTGAACAAGCACTGGTTTAAAAATGTAAAAGCTTCTTCAAGTAGATAAACCCAGACATTTTGGAATCTGTGGCCTTACAACCCTTCTGAAAAAAAAACAAGGACAACATAACCTTGTTAAAGAAGCAGTGTCATCACAAGCCCCAGAGGCTTTGCATTTCCCGAAGTCACCAACCAACCCAACTATCTATGTCTTCATCTGCTCACTTCACGCCCCAGTACCAGGCACATCAGGTAAAAGTGCAAGAACCAGCAGTGCCCCCTGCCCCACCCCTAGTTCAGGCAGGGTGCTGTTTTTAGATGCTGATCTCCCACCCCCCCATCATCCCACTACCGCATTAGTCATTTCTGTTCTATACTCTATTGAATCCCCTCCCTAATATACTGAGTTTCCCCTTGAGACTTTGGAGAAGGTTTGTAGCTCAGATTGTGAGTTCAAACAATTGGACCTGTGCCTCACAACCCACTTCACCTTTAATGATAAGATCTATAAGCAAATCAACGAGATGCCTATGGGATCACCATTATCAGGATTTACAGCAGAAGCAGTTGGACAGAGATTAGAATGAACAACCCTTCCCATGATCCAGCCTAAGCTTTGGGTCTGCTATGGGGATGACACCTATATCATCACCAAATGTGACAATGTAGAAGAAACCCACGAACACATAAACAACATCCTTTGTTGTGCTCTGTGCTGCTTTCTCCCTGCCCCACCCTCCTCTCATTTGTCTCTCTGCCCTTCAGGCTCGCTGCCTGTGTTCCTGGTGGGGGGCTTTTGCCCAAGGCGCCGATTTTGCTGCTCCTCGGGTGCTGCCTGGGTTGCTGTGCTTTTCCAGCACCCCCAGTCCAGAGTCTGGTTTCCAGCATTTGCAGTCATTGTTTTTACCTTTTAGCTAGCAGGTGGGACTAGATGGGTTGGGATATTTGGTCGGCATGGACGGGTTGGACCGAAGGGTCGGTTTCCATGCTGTACATCTTTATGACTATGACTCTACTGGTATAAAGTTCAGGGTAAAAACAATGACTGCAGATGCTGGAAACCAGATTCTGGATTAGTGGCGCTGGAAGAGCACAGCAGTTCAGGCAGCATCCGAGGAGCAGTAAAATCGATGTTTCGGGCAAAAGCCCTTCATCAGGAATCCTGATGAAGGGCTTTTGCCCAAAATGTCGATTTTACTGCTCCTCGGATGATGCCTGAACTGGTATAAAGTTCACCAAAGAGGAAGAGAACAATAACTGACTCCCCTTCTTGGGCGTCATGTTAGAACAAAAAGCCAATGACAATCTGCAGACCAGTGTTTACAGGAAACCAGCGTTTACACATGCTCGGTACTCAACTACAGAAGCAATCATCCCAACACCCACAAACAGAGCTGAGTCAGGACATTACTTATACGGACCACAATACTCTGCAGCATCCCAGAACAATGAGAAGCTGAGGAGAAACACATAAACAACGCATTCAGGAACAATGGGTACCCGATAAGCACAGTCCACCAATTCCTGCACATCAGATTGAAACAGGGAGACGTAACATGCCTAGAGACTCTAGCCACCTTGCTATACATCAATGACATTTCAGAGCTGTTTACTCTGGCCCCTAGGCATCATGGTGGCCCACAAACCTGCCATCATAGGAAAATAGCTCTTAATGAATTTAAAGGACCCACAGCCAGCAGAATGAAGGTAACATACAAAATACCCTGCAAGGACTGCAACTAACATTATATTGGACAGACAGGCAGGAAACTAGCCGCTAGGATATATGGGCACAAAGTAGCCACTACAAGCATTACCAACTATCACTGGTATCCATACACACAAACAAAGAGGGACACCAGTTTGACTGGGACAATACATCCATCCTGGGACCGGCTAAACCAAGACACACATAGGAATTCCTGGAGGCCTGGCATTCAAACCAGAATCCCATTAACAAATATATAGATTGGAACCCTATTTACGAAACTCTCAGAAACAAAACCGTAAATGATATCACCTACCACAAAAGACCAAGAAACATAAATAGCCAGTGGGACAGAACACCAGCGCTTCACCAGAGGCTCACTGATGATGTTACCTAGCCTGGTGACAAAATGTCTGAGAACAAACCCACCAGCTCAGCGAGCAAACCAACAACCTGAGTTTCCCCTTCACTATTGTAATCCACTCTGCACCCAGCAATCCCCAGCCCCACGTCTCTCCCATAGTAGTGGCCTTTTTGCTTGACTTTTAGTGGGTGGATTCCCAGGACTGACCACAGTCCATTCTCTTGAACAATTCAGCCAGACAGCCCTAAAAGATGAGTGACCACTGGAGAAAACAGGACCAAGTCCCCTGGACCTGGTGCTCAGACAGCTTTGAGAGCCCTGGCTCAATTTGGGAAGAAAATTGGCTGAATTGAAGACATTACTCCCATTCCATCACATAGCATTCACAGGAAGGGAGGTCACAGAGTTCACCGTTTGTATTTGTTTCCTGTATGTGTCAGTACAATTAAAACAAGAGTTCTGCTGAATGAAAAAGACAGTGCAAGGCAGGGATGTTGAAAGCATCCAGGTAGGCATGAAGTGTTTGAGCACCATGAGAACACGCGAACATGTTTGAGAAGCAGCCTTATCTAAGAACTTTTATATATTCATTCACAGGATGTGGGCATCACTGGCTAGGCCACCATTTATTGCCAATCCCAGAGGGCAATTAAGAGTCAACCACATTGCGTGGGTCTGGAGTCACATGTAGGCCACACCAGGTAAAGGACATCAGTGAATCACATGGGTCATTAGACTCTTAATTCCAGACTTTTTTTTATTGAATCCAAATACCACCATCTGCTATGATGGGATTTGATCACGGATCCCTAGAACATTAACTGGGCCAGCTGTCCCTGTGTGCAACATCTATAGCAACACTCCAAAGACAGATGTCGCCATGCGTCAAAGTATAACACTAAAGTGAGCAGCATTGTGTAAGCGAATTGGAGATATACCATGATGATACAAGGAGGATGGCACATGTTGGTTATTGCCAAGGAAGTGTATCCTGAGATGTTGGCACCTGGTGTCCAAGGTGGAAGTCCAAAGGAGCAAGCTTTGAGCTAGAATAACTGCTCTGACATTCATATCAGAAATTCTTAGCATTTAGTATCCATCTGGTTGATGAGAGAATGGGAGCCTGCATATTCATGCGATTAAGTGGAATTAATTAGTAACAAATCATGTTCATAGACCTCTTGCCACTAGTGAGAACCTTGTCTCAATATATAGGAGTCGGTTGAAAATGTGACATTTTGGTCTCAATGTCGCGAACCCTGATTGATTGTCATAAAAATGTGGTTCACCACTGTTCATCAGAGAAGAAAGTCTGCCATCCTTACCTTGGTCTGACCTGAGTGTGACACCAACAGCACAACAATGTGCTGACTCTTAACCAATGGTCCAAAAAGCCGGTCACTTCAAGGGCAAGTAGGGATAGCTACAAATGCAAGTGATGTCCACGTCTCATGAAAGAAATTGAAAGTAAAAGTGATTTGGAGGACAGACTTTTGAATAATGCGTTGAAGGAGACATTTCCATGGGAATACAAGTCCTGGAAGTGTGCAGAATCAGACGAGAGGCAGAAATATTAGGGGCAAACTTGGAAGTAGGTGGCACAGTGATTAGCACTGCTGCCTCACAGCGCCAGAGACCCGGGTTCAATTCCCGCCTCAGGTGACTGACTGTGTGGAGTTTGCACGTTCTCCCCGTGTCTGTGTGGGTTCCCTCCAGGTGCTCCGGTTTCCTCCCACAGTCCAAAGATGTGCAGGTTAGGTGAATTGGCCATGCTAAATTGCCCGTAGTGTTAGTTAAGGGGTAAATGTAGGGATATGGGTTGCGCTTCGGCGGGTCGGTGTGGACTTGTTGTGCCGAAGGGCCTGTTTCCACACTGTAATGTAATGTAATGTATTGTAATCTAATCTAATCTAATCTTATGATCCAGTTGAGCTAGTGCAGACAAGATGGGTAGAATGGCCTCCTTCTACACCCTAACAATCCTATGAGTAATGAAGGAATGCACTTCAGCCCAGAAGTGTAAAACTCTGGCCAGGAATGAGACTGACGCTGTGAAACCGGTAAAACCTATAGGAGTTGAGAAAAACAAATTTGCCACACAAAATGAGGTAAAGTGCTAAATGACATACAGCAGAAGTGGAATATGTGTTGACCCAATTGTCAGCCAATGCGCTTGCGCTGGGTGAAAATTATAGGCAGATGTACAGCAAAAAGAGAGTGTATTTAAATAGAGTCTCTATGAACTACAACAAACAGAACTCTTGACTGAAACTACTATGCGAGAGTACCAATAAAATCTGGATGACTTCTCTAGGAAAATGCATTGAGTTGGTTACATAATACAATTTAAGTCTGTATAATCAATCCCAGTCAATTTTGGCGGCGTCGTCTTCAGACGCGATTCAAAGGGAAGTTTTCCATTCATCTCTGTTCTGATTGGGAGCCATGATGTCACCGTAGAATCCAACTAGAAAAGTGTTTAATGATGTATAATATTATCAGTGTGCTTATTGAACTAGAAGAAAGTGAGGACTGCAGATGCTGGAGCTTCAGAGTAGAGAAGTGTGGGGTGCTGGAATAGCATCAGGAATGAGAATGGTTCATTCCAAAAGATTGACTTTCCTCCCCCTCAGATGCTGCTTGACCTGCTGCGCTTTTCTAGCACCGTCCTTTTCGACTCTGTTTAAAGAGCTACCCAATTAATCTCCCCTTCCATCAGCATCCCTTCTCCCCGTACCCTTGTTGTTTCCCCATAGCTCTGCAGCCATGTATGCTCAATTCCATTCTAAAAGCATTATTGAAGATGCGTCCACCTCCATTTGAGGGTCTGCATTGCAGATTGCAACCATCTGGGTACCAATTCTGGGAGCGGTTCTGAAAACCAGACCAACTCTCTTGTGACTTCTGAAGAAAGGTCACAGGACTTGAAATATTAACCCTGTTTCTCTCTACACTGATGCTGCCAGACCTGCTGAGTTCCTCCAGCAATTTCTGTTTTTGTATGTTTCAGCTCTCCAACATCTGTAGTTCTTTGTTCTATTTTACTGCAGTGACTTCTTATTTGATGTTGGTAGGATTTGTGCAATGGGAACATGGTTAGTGGTTTAAACTAAAAAGAGAGACTCATTGCTGGAGCTTGTCAAATTGCTCTCATCGAAAGAAATGCAAGAAAGCCAAAAGACAATGTGTCTCTCTTTTTCAACAATATATTTGAGTTCTGTGTTGCTATGCAATGCCCATGGTTACAGCATCATCTGGTTGTCATGGGGTTATTAACAACCAATCACGCATTGTTCCTAAAACCTTATTCCTAACTTCCGTCCTCCACTTCCCACAGCTTCACCCTTGAACCTCACCCCTCCAACCACAACAAGGATAGAACCCCCATGGTCCTCACTTTCCACCTCACTAATCTCTGGATACAGCACATTATCCAGCTCCTGCATCATCATTAACTGCTCCTCCATCCACTTCTATTGCAATTAATCTGCCCTCTGTCTCACTGCGCACCCCACAGTCTAATGCCTCAACAGCAACCTGATTGACCTACCTGTAATCCTGGACCGAATACATTTAACCTGCGGGATGGACTGCGGCCCAATCTCCACACTGCAAGCAAGCAAATCCCTAGACCCCACTAAGACCAAGTACCTGACTGTCTGTGGCCAACCCCCTACACTGAAATGGGACAAGCCTCTCTTTACCTTATGTGCCACCCCCTTTTGGTTTTCATACAGTGTGTTTGCTGTGTAAACTGCTGGGACATTGAGGTAACACACAGAGTGACATTTCCATCCTCCATCTGAATGATAGATTTCCTGATTAGAATTCCCAACCATCATAAACTGCCTAACTCTCCTGCTGCACAAAAATTCAAAGCAAGCCACAGAGGTTTACAGCGTGTAACTGAGCATTAAACAGCTTTTTGCACTAAGAAAGCAACGTGATCCATACAGAGGCTTGCTGCTCGTAAATCAATGCTGAAGCTGGTGAGTTTGTGCTAAGAAAGCTATATGATGTATCCTGTGCAAATGCATAAGAAGTCAAAATGCATAAGAAGAAGTAGGTAAATCATAGGTTATCCAGAGATGCAAAGCAGTGTCAAAGGACTGAAGTGGTGTCTCCGTTGGTCTGGGATCAGGCATGTTGGTGTGGTGAGGCTGGTGATTTGCCAATGCCCAAATTGCACGGATGAAGGGTCAAGGTGAATGGTGTCTGTTGGGAATTTAGGGACATTGTTTGGAAGAAGCAATTCAACAATTGCTTCAACAAGCTCTCGATGAACTGCAGCTACCGGGTTCCCATTTTGACTTCCACGTTGGGAATATTTACCATCTCAGCTCTCAGTGAAGGAGAGATGGTGGCACAGTGGTTAGCACTGCTGCCTCACAGTGCAAGGGACCCAGGTTCAAATCCCTCCTTGAACAACTGTCTGTGTGGAGATTGCACATTTCCTTCCACAATCCAAAGATATGCAGGTTAGATGAATTGCCCATAGTGTTCAGAGATCCGTAGGTACTTTATGGGTATGGGAGAGTACTCTTCAGAGGGTTAGTATGGACTTGTTGGGCTAATTGGCCTGTTTCCACACTATAGGGATACTAAAAATGAACCGAAATGTTCTTAGAATAATTAAAAGGGGTGTGTGAATAAGGGAAGGTGGGGTCCTAATGACTAGGGGCAACTAAAGAATACATAACAAAACAGAGAGTAAACAATGCTAAATACCTTTGACACTAAAGTTTGTTTTTCGTTTTAAAAAATGAGTATCAACATTTCTTTCAAACAGTTTGGGAATTTTTCATTCTTATGTGTTCTGAAACACTGGCTAATTTGGCCTTGCTTTTGCTGACTGAATGCAATATAAGGTTGGTTAGCGCTGATGGTTAGTGCATGGGTTGGTTAGCTCCAGTGGCTAGGGCATGGTGCTAATAATAGCAAAATCATGGGTTCAGTTCCCATAATATCCAAGTCTTCAAGCCTCCATCAGCAAATGAAATGTCCCATGTTTTGGCTTGAAGCTGTCTGACAGTCTGTCTGACAGTCCCAACTTTTATTGTGGGGGCAGCACAGTGACTCAGTGGTTAGCATGTTGCCTCACAACACCAGGGACCCACGTTCAATTCCAGCCTCAGGCTGTTTGGAGTTTGCATGCTCTTCCTGTATCTGTGTGAGGTTCCACTGGGTGCTCTGGTTTCCTCCCACAGTCCAAAGATGCGCAGGTTAGGTGGATTGGCCATTCTAAAGTACCCATAGTGTTCAAGGATGTGTAGGTTAGGTGGATTGGCCATTCTAAAGTACCCATAGTGTTCAAGGATGTGTAGGTTAGGTGTTTGTCATGGGAAACAGGGACAGATTAGGGGGATGGGTCCAGGCAGGATGCTCTTCGAAGGGTTGGTGTGGACTTGCTGGGCCGAATGGCCTGTTTTCTTGCTGTGGGAATTCTATAAATGAATTCAGATAAGGCACAGGTCCTGCAACAGTACTCTCTTTAAATCCAATAGATATTTGTTATAAATGGGATTTTATCAGGAATTTTGTCTCTCACTCTGTTTAATTAATCTACTGACAGTGACATCAATGGATCTTGTGGTAAACTGATCGAAGATGTGGACTGATTATTCAAGGAATGCCATGGATAGCCTAAATGAGTATATGATACAGCTCCACCTTCGAACATTGATTCATCTGTTCAGGTGAGTTAAACACTAAACAAAATCAAAGAACTGTAATTGCTGAAGATCTGAAACTACAACAAAAATTGCTGGCAAAACTTAGCTGGTCTGGCAGCATCTGTGGGATGTTTCCTAGTGGAATTTTGCAGGATTGTCAAGCAGTAAGACAAGCACTGTGGTATTTTCACAATTCTCACTCTCTATGTTCCCTTTCACTATTAGTCATAAGGAGATTGACAAAGTGTCAATATTGAAATACCCAAGGTGCAAAAATCAATGAAAACGAGAAGACTTGAAATGGAACAGAAGCCCGTACAAATAAATTGAGTTTTAGGCAGATTGAAAGTTGAACGAATGCTTCAAATTAAGACTGCTTGATGATGATGGTGTGTATCCCATTGCATTGCATGGCTCTGACTGCTGGATAAATCTCTTGGAATTGACTGCAGCACTGAAATTACTGCAGTGCTAAATCCCCAAAGCTGTGCCCAGGAGAGATATGGTAGGGGTCGGATTACCACGCAGCTGATTGTACATTCAGCATTTTAAAAATGAGGTCTTAATGTTTCGACTTCACAGGGGACAGATCACAATGCAACCCCTGAAGTGTCTGTGAACACTTTTGCTTCCTGTTACATCTGACACAACACAGTAACACTTCAGAGCACGTCTGTCGACCTCTGGCATGGCAATAATAGCAGATGGATGATGGAAGCAAAAGGCCAAGGGGCATGAGGGAACATGATCATGTGGCCACCAGGGGATATAAATAACACCATGGTCCATAATCACTTTTCTTGAGGATGATTGGCTACTACTGTCGCATACTCGTATTCTTTACAGAGTGATGTAATAGATAAGGGCAATACGCATATCCACATAAGCTATAATTTTCATACATTTCCTGAGGGGATAGCTCTGGTAAATGCTATTATTAAATCTAAGGGAGAAGGATAATTTGAGTGAGTTACAGCATCAAAAAAATCTAGTGCGAAAATTATGTTTTTTTCTTTTGATTTACAGTTAGAAGGATTGAAAGCTGAAATAAATGTGTATTATTTTCATAGTCAAAGCACAAAAATAAATGAAATCATTGACACCAGATATGAGTTATATTTATGCACTGGCTGGAGTTGTAATCAAATCTAGTACAAAATTACACTAAAGCCTGAATCCCCAAGGAACCACCAGCAACATAAATTCACCAGAGTCAAGCTCCCATCTGTTCTAATCCAATGCCTGAGTCACCCCTTAAAAATTCTGGAGTTTGAGGTAATTTATTTGGTCAAAGCAGACCCATCTGTATCATAAAAACATAGATAATAGGAGCAGGAATAGGCCATTTGGTCCATTTAGCCTGGCCTTTCATTGATTAAGACTGATTGTCCAACTCCGTTCCAACTTATATCCCACCCACATTGATCCTTTAGCCCTAAGAACTAAATCTAACTCCTTCTTGAAACCTTTCTATGTTTTACCCACAACCAATTTTGGTGACAGAGCATTTCAGAGGCTCACCATTTTCTGGGTGAAGAAATATCTCCTCATCTCAGTCTCAAACAGTCTACCCCTTATCCTTACACTGTGAACCCGAACCTGGATTCCTTGAGAACATCCTTCCTGAGTTTACCTCTATCTACGAGGTAAAAACAATGACTGCAGAGGCTGGAAACCAGATTCTGGATCAGTGGTGCTGGAAGAGCACAGCAATTCAGGCAGCATCCGAGAACAGGCAAAATCGACGTTTCGGGCAAAAGCCCTTCATCAGGAATAAAGGCAGAGAGCCTGAAGCGTGGAGAGATAAGCTAGAGGAGGGTGAGGGTGGGGATAGAGTAGCATAGAGTACAATAGGTCAGTGGGGGAGGAGATGAAGGTGATAGGTCAGGGAGGAGAGGATGGAGTGGATAGGTGGAAAAGGAGCTGGGCAGGTCGGACAAGTCCGGACAAGTCAAGGGGATCGTGTTGCTCTAGGTTAGAAACTAGGATGAGGTGGGGGAAGGGGAAATGAGGAAGCTGTTGAAATCCACATTGATGCTCTGGGGTTGAAGTGTTCCGAGGCGGAAGATGAGGCGTTCTTCTTCCATGCATCTGGTGGTGAGGGAGCGGCGGTGGAGGAGCCCCAGCACCTCCATATCCTCGGCAGAGTGGGAGGGGGAGTTGAAATGTTGAGCCACGGGGCGGTTTGGTTCTGTGAGATCCCCTTCATTCTTCTAAACTCCATAGTCCTAACTGATTCAGTCTCTCTTCATACGTCAGACCTGCCATCCCAGGAATCAGTCTGATAAACATTTGTTGCACCCCCTCTATCACCAGAACATCTTTCATCATATAAGGAGACTAAAACTGCACACAATGCTTCAGGTGTGGCCTCACAAAGGCTCTGTTCAATTGCAGGAAGACATCCCTGCTCCTATATTTGAATCATCTCACTGTGACGGCCAACATACTATTTGCCTTCTGCACCATTATCCATCACAACGGCAGATGAAAGATTGGTTTATTGCTAAGACCATAAGAAATCAGAGCAGGAGTAGACCATTTGACCCATCAATCCTGTCCCACCATTCTATACGATCATAGCTGAATTGATTGTGGCCTTACCTCCACCTACCTGCCTGTCTGCCATAACACTTTACTGCCTTGTAGATCAAAACTTTCGTTAATGCAACCTTGAAAGTATTCATTGACCCAGTCTCCACTGCTCTCGATGGGAGAGAATTCTACAGGCTAATGAGCCTCTGAGGGAGGATCCTCATTGTGTGTAAGAGACTCTTTATTTCTATGTGATCCCATAACTTGAAATTCCACCGCAATAGGAAATATCCTGTCAACAGCTACTCCATTAATCCTCCTCAAAATCGTATATCTGAGATCACTGCTCATTCTTCTAAATTTGAGTGAGTCTAGTCACAAACTATTTAACGTTTTTGCAAAGATAACCCCAGCCAATCAATTCCAGAAATAGCCTAGTGAACCTTCTTGGCACGATTTTGAAAACAAGCATAACCTTCCTTAAATAAGAAGATCAAACTGTACACAGTATTTTAAATGCAATCTCATCAATGCTCTGTACAGTTTTAGCAAGACATTCTTACATTTTTTACTTATCTGCTTTTGGAATAACATTTAACATTTCATTTGCCTTCCTAATTACTTACTATATGAGCATGTTAACAATTTTTGATTCAATAGTTAAGAACATCCAGATTCCTCTGTATTACAACACTGTCCATTTACATAACATTCTGCTTCTCTATTCTTCCTGCCAAAGTGGAAAATTTCACATTTTCACACATTGTGCACCATCTGCCAAGTTTTCACCCACTCACTTCACTAATTCACATCCCTTTACAGACTCATTATATTCTCCTGAGAACTGCTTTCCAATTTATCTTGTATCATCGGCCAATGGGGCTGTGCTGCTCCCAGCCCTGGTGAAGAAGCCTCCTTCAGGGAGGGGCAAAGAGCAGTTAGAAGGATCTTTTCACTCAAAGACATTTTCTGTATTCTACAAATCTAATGCCATCTATTAAAGGGACATAAAGGCTAGAATTGCCAATTGGAACACTCTGGTATGCATGAGGTAAAAAAATCTACATGGTGTTGCAAGACTGCAAGTTCTGATGATAGGGCAACAATGTGAAACTTTACTCTTACCTCTCTGATTTTCAGCATTTTGCAATTGTTTTAGTGCTGTGAGGCTATTTGCTGCTAGAGAGGGGAAATGGACATGGAGGAGGGGATAACAAATACTTGATTTTGAAAATGAACTAGAGTTACAGATTAAACTTTTACTAGACACCTTGTCAATTGAATAACGATTAAATGGATACCCACACTGTGCCCATTACTGTTTCCAAGCAATCTCTGTTCATATATGGGTTTCCCAACAGCACCCTTGGCTAACGTCTGCCTTCCCTCATTCAAGTGGTGTTGAGGCCACAGCAGCCATAGTCACGGTTAACAATTGCAGAACAGATTGAGAATTCACTCTGAACTTTTCTACTTTGTTTCTCTTGCCATTCCAGGACAGGGCCTTTATCCTTTAGACCAATAAGAGAGCTGCCGATCAGGTTTCTCTGCAAAACCACAGTGTGCTTCTTCTCAAACAAGACTGTCAGAGCAGGAAGGAGTCTCTTCAATAGAGGAATTGACCCATGTGACAAAAACCTAGCCTCAGCAAAGCCACTCCACTGCAATTAAAGGAAGGATTCGGGAACTGCTTTGACTCAACATTTAATCAACTTAAAAACTCTACACAGAATACCGACCCAAAAGTATCACACAGTTGCCAGAATCTTTTATTGTTGATGAGGATGAGGGGGGAACATTATTGAAATGTACAGCACTCCGAGAGGCCTGGATAGAGTCAATGTGGAGAAGATGTTTCCACTAGTAGGATACACTAAGACCCAAGGGCATGGCCTCAGAATGAAGGGATGACCCTTTAGAACAGAGATGAAGAAGAATTTCTTCAGTCAGAGGGTGATGAATCTGTGCAACTCATCCCTGCAGATGGCTGTTGAGGCCAAGTCATTGCATGTGTTTACAACAAACCTAAATAGGTTTTTGATTAGTAAGGGGATTGAGGGTTGCAGGGAAAAGGCAGGAGAATGAAATTGAGAAACACATCAGTCATGATCAAATGTCAGAGCAGACTCGATAGGCTAAAAGGCCTAATTCTGCTCCTATATCTTGTGATCTTATGAATACCTTGGAGGCAGGGAGGGGAGAAATTAGTCAGGAAGGCATCAAACCTGAATCCTGACCCCATTCTCCTTCCATGCCTCCAATTTCTCTGGTCAGACCTGTATATCCTGTCACCGATTGAGGCCATTGGGTGGCCAGTGAATACCAAGTAATAGTCTCATCTTGCCAACACTGGGTTTAATCCAGCTGCAGGTGGCTCTGTCAACATGTAGTGACAGGTCAAAGTATGTGAGTCCCTTGCTTGCTCAGTGTGGGGAGGGATGACCAAAGGGAGAAGAGAGAGGAGGTGATGACCCAATGGTATTATCACTAGACAATTAATTCAGAATTGGGCCTTTCAGCCCATCTCCAGATCCGGGTTTGAATCCTGCCATGGCAGATGGTAGAATTTGAATTCAACAAATATCTGGAATTAAGACTCCAATGATGACCATGCAACCATTGTCATTTGTTGGGAAAATTCCATCTGGTTCACTAATGTCCCTTAGGGAAGGAAACTGCCATCCGAACCTGGTCTGGTCTACATGTGACTTCAGACCCACAGCAATGTGGTTGCCCTCCGGGCAATGAAGGATGGATAAGAAATGCTGGCCTGGCTGTGCCATCACAGCCCATGAATGAAAAATAACTGGACATTGGGAGTGGGAGTGGGAGTACCTGATGAGGATCACCTCATACCACTAGCTTCTGACTGGCAACCCTCCAACTCCATTTCCCCTCCCCATGAATCCCCTACCTCCACCCACCACTATGTGACTTACCTCTATACAGGATCCTGGTATCTTTGGGTAGAGGGGCTGGCTGACTGCCTATCCATCAGCAGTCACAGCCTCCTCAGTGGCACTATTGAGCAGAACAGCCTCCAACCTCTGATTGCCAGGTAACTGTTGCTAGACAGGACTTCTGCCCTCAATGGTCCTTATTCTAGGGACAGGGTGGCCTCACAAATGCCTGTCTAGCATTTGATTCGCTGCCTTCAGTGTGGGTCTATCACTGCCTCTCTGTCTGACAGGCAAGAGACCTGGTACATCAACAAGATCCTGCCAAATGTCTCTCCTGCCTCTAGAGCCTCTTCAAATGGTGTCATTACTATGAATTTCGTCCCTTACATCAAAATGAAGAATTTGTCACCAGATCCTCAGTACAAAAGAATATGTTAAGCCCATGGGAAATCTGTGACTTGTCTTTCAGGGCCCTTGCAAAATGATTCAAATTTTTCCTGTGTGTCATTAATCATTAGAGTCAAACTCATGAGATCGCTGCCTTATTATAGCAGTAATTTTGCTGAGTCCTGTTGTTAAATCACCTCACATGCTAAAACACAGGTCACTGGGATTCATTCAAGTGACACTGCATTTCTTTGAAGAGTGCAGGTCTGAACTATCCCAATAATTCAATCGCAGGCACTCCAATGATGTGCTACTGAGCAGGAAGTTTGCAGATTCAGTCCCAAGTCTTTACTGAAACAAACAGAGGAAGTGCTGGAGAAACTTGGCAGGTCTGGCATCTATGTAGAGAGAAATAGAATTTAGGTTTCAAGTTCTGTATGACCTTAGTTCTGGAGAAGGGTCTCATAATGTTAACTTTGTTTCTCTCTCCATAGATACTGCCAGACCTGTTGAACTTCTCTAGCACTTACTGTGTTTTTTTCAGATTTCCAGCATCGCAGTATTTTATTTTTATTCTATCTATATTGGATACAGTTCACCATTTAAAACACAGGAAGTAGTGGTTGTAGCTCTGATGTAATGGCCATGTATTATGAACATAGAGTATTTGGGGTTTGGGTAGGTAGCAGCATCATGCTCATGTGATTCACTTCGTGTCTGACATAATGTTGGGCCATAAGGCCCTTACTCATTCTCAGCTAATAATACATTTGGATTTACTTAGGACATTCAAAGCTAATGTGATTTTAACACACAGCTCTTCCATCCACAATCTCACAAAAGAACCAAGTGCAGCTCCTCGAGAGAGAGTGAAGAATATAACCACATCTAATTTGTTTTTACAAGCTCCTGAAACCACATAAATCCTGATGGTCTCTAATCCAAATAGCACATCATGGTGACAGGTGCAATAGCAGCAAGCTGCAGAATTATTTTGCATTCAAGAAATGTTAAGCAGTTTATTACCTGTGCACAATGCAGCAATTCTTACTTTATTATTCCACTCTTTCCTGGGATGTTGGTATCTCTATCAAGCCTAGCTTACGTTGCCAGTCTCTAAATGCCCTTGAATTGAGTAGATGAAAGACCATTTCAAAGGGCAGGTAATATTCAACCACATTTCTGTGGAGTCATATGTAGGTCTGACCAAATACAGGATCATAGAATCCCTGCAGTGTGGAAACAAGCCATTTTACCCATTGAGTCTACACTGACTCACCAAAGAGTATCCCACTCAGACCCACCCCTCTACCCGACGCCTGTAACCCTGCATTTCCCATGGCTAATCCACCTAGTCTGCACACCCCTGGACATGGGGCAATTTAGCATGGCCAATCCACCTAACCTGCACATCTTTGGACTGTGGGAAGAAACTGGAGCATCCGGAGGAAACACACACAGACATAGGGAGAATGTGCAAACTCCACACAATCAGTCACCTGAGGGTGGAATCAAACCCAGGTGACTGTGAGACAGCAGTGCTAACCACTGAACCACAGCGCCACCCACGGCTGTAAAGGTAGCAGGTTTTGTTTTTTCTAATGGATATGAGTGAACTGGTTAGGTTTTTATGAGAATCACTAATAGTTTCATGATCATCTCTATTACTGGTTTTCAATTGCAGATTTTGTTAAATGAATTTAAATTCCACCAGGTGCCATATAACGTTTAAACCAGTATCTACAGAGAATTAGTCCAGACTTCAGGATTGCTACTCCAAGGGCATTACCACTGTGCCACGTTGTCTCCACAAAGCCTGGATTTCACTCTGCTCCCTCAGTCAGCTGCTGCGCGTAGTATTGTGGGTCTGTCCTGAAGAAATGGGTCACGTCAGAAGTGATGGAGAAAGCCATCCAGTACTTGGTGCTGAAGAAATAAGCCCAAAGAAAGGGATCAAGGAGAGACTGGCTTATTGTTGGGGGATGATCTAATTGACGTTGGACTTCAGGGAGTGAGTTGTGCCATGCAGATACTTTCACCAGACTCCTGACTTCCTAGCCAAGTGGAAAATTACTTGTGGTGACTCAAGGAAGGAAATAATTCAAGATCATGACTCTATGACTCTATTGGGAAACAGATAGACCACAATTTCCTCATTCACAGGATAGTTAGAAAATGAAGCTCATTACCAAAGTCATAGTGAGGCAAACAGCTTAGGTGTATTTAAAGAGAAGCTAGATAAACATGACAGAGAAGGAATGGAGGATTAATTGATAGGGTGAGATAAAATAGATTAAGATGTGGTTCATGGGAAACACAAGCTAGTAGACCAGTTGAACCAAATAACCTGTTTCTCTGCTGTAAATTCTATATAATTTCATGTAATCTGTTATGCTGTCACTATAATAGTAAAGTGGAAAATACAGGGTTTAATTGTGGAATATACAAAGAATATTGGTATAAAGGAGGATGATGACATAAGAAAGTTATCTTGTTGTTTTGCAAGCCCTTTGGGACTCCAGAAAGAGGAACGTTTATTTTCAACACTTCCAGATATTGGAATGGTTGGGTTCTATGGCAGGCAGACGTTAATGGCCCTCAACAGCAACTATCTCTGCTGGGAAAATGAACCAAGTTAATATACCAGTGAGTGGGGATGGGGTAAATGAATAAGAACAAAGACATTGAAGAAAGCAGATCAATTCAAAGCTCAAATCTCATCACGGTGTTTGCATGTCAAACCAGGCTCTTGATGCAGAAAGAAAGTGAGGGCTTCTGTCTGATTGCCAAAAATTGAACGCCTGCATGGACACAAATTATTCGGACTTTGGACACCCTTAATGAGATGCACGTTGTGGGTCGGCTGCTTTTATGTATGAAATCAATGGAAGGAATTTATTGTTTGCCCCCATGGCAAACTTGGAGGTGTGTGAGAGCGTTAGCATCTAATCTGCCTGTCTTGGGGGCGCCAGACTGCCTTCCTACCTCTCCCCTGAGGAAGTCTAAGGCAGTATGGCTCATACGGATGACCTCCCAGCCCAATGTCTAATGCAGTCCTTAGGGGCACAATCAATGCTATTTAAGGGCTTCTCCCACTGCCACTGACATTCAACCAATGGTGGAGTCACCATGTGGGGAACCAAAAGCAAACCCTAAAAGTCATCCATTCTTGATTGAGGGACCTGACACTGGCAAGTGGGACTGTACACAGCTAGTGTCTGCCCGTTCTTGCAAACCTCCGACCTTCCCTCACTTCAGTGACTCTTCGTCCATGACCTCATCTACATGATTCCCTCCCTATGACTCCCAACCTGCTGTCATTCAGCTACAGCCTGATCTCTTACTGAGCCTGAGCCTGTGGCATTGCTGCTAGGTGTCCCCATTCCTGCACTGGCACTGCACAGCAATGGGGGGGGGCGTGCTGTCAACCCAGGTTCATGGTAACTCTCAAAGGTCTAGGATATCCCACTCCCCTTCCCCTCTGGGAGTCTGCGGGGGGTGGGGAGGGGTGGGAGTCAGTTAAGTGCCTGAGAAGCTCTCGATATTCTCTGAAAGAGGCAGCACAGGACACTCGCCAGCTGATAACAGCTCCATTGCCTGGACTAAATTGTGCCCTGTGTCAGTAAAGAGGGAAATGTAAGCACTGTTATGGTCTCTTTAAGGGAGGCAACAGCAGTGAATAAGGCAGAATGCTTGGAGAAATGCAGTTGTACTTAGTGGACTGCCTGGCTTGCTATAGTCATGTCGTCTCCCCCTCTGCTGCAACTGCCTTTATGTGACAGCCTTGAAACACAGACAGCTGTCCTGGGCGTCCCAGTATACAGCAGCACCAATTTCAGACTTACTGCCGGAAATAACATCAAGATTTTGCTTCAACAGAGAGATTGTGGCAACAAGGTATTTTTAAGGCTGGCCTGTGTCAATTCAAACACTAAGCATTTTCAGTGACACCTCAGACAGAAATAGTGAAGGCCTGTCCAATCTGACCAGGGATTCTGCCCTCTAATGCCCTTGTTTTGGTTTACTGGTTAACCACAGAATGACAGATGCTGAGCTTTTAATCTTAAGTGACTGGATTCTACAATCTGCCAGCTAATGAACCATGAGGAATTCAGATCAAATGAGCACTTTTGGTCATTTACAGTCAGGAACCTGCCTCCAATCTCTCCCCCACCTCCTTCATTGCTATTGCCAACCACTCCCATCCTCCCGTCATCCAAGCAGACCACTCATCCATACGGTTTCTGATCACTTCCACTCTGTTTGAGCAGAAGATGGAGCTGAGGCCTTGGAAGTAAAATGCCTCATCTCAGCACTTTGGGCAAACCTTACCAACCTTGTTCCACTTGCTCAGTGTGAACAGAATTGCAGAGGGTCATAGATTTGGGCAGCATGACAATGATTCCATCCCGGACTCCCACCAATCTTTGCTCATGCCACTGAAATATTACCACTGCGGGGGGTGGGGAGGGGTGGGGGTGATGGTGGATGGTGTGGGCAGTAAGACTAACATCAAGTACCTAGTTTTCCCAGTCAAACCAAGGCTGATAACGGCCAAGGTGAAGGTAACCTCCTTTTAGAGTCTTGGAGTTTCACAGCACAGAAACAGGCCAGCGCCACTGTTCCAGTCAAAAATAATTCTCTAACTAATCTAATCCCATTTTCCAGCACCTGGCCCATATCCTTGTATGCTTTGGTTTTCTAGCCCATGTTTGACCACAGCCCGTGAAACTTGATGGAGTCCAGATTCAATGTTGGGGAATCCTAAGCAAACTCCCTCCCACCCTAATATTTAAAATGCGCTCTTGGGACGTGGTTGTTGCTTTCTAGGCTAGCATTTAATGCCTTTCTTGAGCTGCCTTGAAAAGGTGATGGTGAGCCTCCTTCTTGAACCAATGCAGTCTATGTACTATTGGGAATAGAGAGGAAATTCCAGTATTTTGACCCAGTGATATTGAAGGAATGGCAATATATTTCCAAATCAGGATGGTGAGTGGCTTGAGGGGAACTTGCAGGTGGTGGTGTTCTCATGTATCTGTTGCCTTTGTCCCTCTAGATGGATGTGGTCATGGCAATGGTGAGTTCGCAGTTTCAACGGGGCTATGTGTGCCATTGTTATTTCCATTTCCTTGGTTAATACCAGATGGTCTGTCCAGTTTCTTTCCTTTTGTCAGACTTACTAATTGTAACAATTAGTACAATTGAGAGGCTTGCTAGGGTCACATAGAGGGTGGTGCGTGTATAGAATGAGCTGCCAGAGAATGTGGTGGAGGCTGGTACAATTGCAACATTTGAAAGGCATTTGGATGGGTATATGAATAGGAAGGGTTTGGAGGGATATGGGCCGGGTGCTGGCAGGTGGGACTAGATTGGGTTGGGATATCTGGCCAGCATGGACGGGTTGGACCGAAAGGTCTGTTTCCATGCTGTACATCTCTATGACTCTATGTGGTTCTACAGTCACTCACAGACCAGACTGCAGTGGGGGAAGGCAAATTTTTGCCTTCTACAAGAACATTTGTGAACCAGATAGGCCGACATGTGAATAGTAGTCTTTATAAGGGGAATTGATAATTTAACATGATTAAAATTACACGAAATTTAAAATAATGAATATTTAAAAGGAAAGAAATAAAGCTGAGTAAGAAACAAGGGATAGGACCACAAGGGTAACTGTTGTAAACAATTTGGCTCACACGAGGTCAATGAGTTCTATAACCTCCCTTTTGCACTATGAACTTATGCGGTTCAATTATATCACTCACAGAATATGTGGCGCTGACTGGGCCAGCATCTATTGCCCATCTCTAATTGCCCTTGGGAAGGTAGTGGTGAGCTGCCTTCCTGAATCACTGTAATCCATGTGCTGTAGGTAGATCACACTGCCATTATGGAGAGAGTTCCAGGATTTTGACCCAGTGACACTGAAGGACCAGTGATATATTTCTAGGTCTGGATGGTGAGTGGCTTGGAGAGATCTTCCCATGTATTTGTTGCAGACTCCTCGGAGCTGCTGAAACTGTGTAACTTTCACATCACTAAATGTGAAACAGAAGCCCCATTTACACACGTAGGCAAGATTTCTGTTGCAGTCAATATTACAGTGGCAAGGTAGGCAAATTTCTTTCTGTCATTTCAACACTGCAGTTTGGAGATCAAATTCCTCTTTGTGTGAAATAATGCTCTACTGCTACAGTTATTATTCATAGTCATATAAAAATCATGTGTTCCCATTTTCCAAATGATCCAAACCACTTGGCATAGTCTAACAACTCAGTGGAATAGAACTTGGCTCTCATGAAGCTAGTCTTCCCAGAATACATTGCATAAAAGACATGCAATGGCTCCCCCTAATGGTATAAAATTGCACTGTGACAGTGAAGCACAGCAAGGTAAAAACAATGACTGCAGATGCTGGAAACCAGATTCTGGATCAGTGGTGCTGGAAGAGCACAGCAATTCAGGCAGCATCCGAGGACAGGCAAAATCGACGTTTCGGGCAAAAGCCCTTCATCAGGAATAAAGGCAGAGAGCCTGAAGCATGGAAACGTCGATTTTGCCTGTCCTCGGATGCTGCCTGAATTGCTGTGCTCTGCTAACTCAGAAGGACAATGGAACAGATTCAGGAAAACATAAATGGACCGATATCAAAGAACTAGTTTGAAGTAAAAAAGGCAGAGAAGGAAAGAAATAACAGCAATGACGTTACAAGTTCCTCTCTCCCTGTCTGTCTCCAGCTCAGGAACCAGTGTCCAATGAAAAAGCAACTTGGAAAAACAGCCATTCATTGAGATCTCAAGGACGTCTGCAAACTCTGTCACTGTTGAGGAAACAAGACAACAGCAAAACAATTGTGGTGTCAAGTTTCACTCTCATAATTCAAGAACTTTAAAATGCTATTTATTTTACCTTCCTGTCTGTAATAGACACCGTAACCCTTTTAAACATATTATCTGTGTTTTTGTGTGCGTATCACATAATGTTTTTACTATTTTGATTGGAGGGATTGTGAGTAATAGATTTCATTTTCCTTTCACCAAGAAACCTTGCATTTTCGGCTAGTTCATTTTAAACTGATTAGAACATAGAACAGTACAGCAGAGGAACAGGCTCTTTAGTCCACCATTGCTGTGCTGACCATGATGCCATTCTAAACTAATCCCATCTGCCAGGACATGGCCTATATCCCTTTATACCCCGTTTGTTCATGGGTTTGTCTAAATGGCTCCTAAACATTGCTATCATATTTGCTTCTACCATCTCTCCTGATAGTGCGTTCCAAGCATCTACCACCTTCTGTGCAAGCTCCTCCTGGGATCAGATACGGCGGAGGCGGAGGAATTGGGGATATGGGATGGCATTTTTGCAAGAGGTAGGGTGGGAAGAGGTGTAATCCAGGTAGCTGTGGGAGTCGGTGGGTTTGTAGAAAATGTCAGTGTCAAGTCGGTCGTCACTGATGGAGATGGAGAGGTCCAGGAAGGGGAGGGAGGTGTCAGAGATGGTCCAGGTAAATTTAAGGTCAGGGTGGAATGTGTTGGTGAAGTTGATGAATTGCTCAACCTCCTCGCGGGAGCACGAGGTGGCTGAGTATTTTATATCTAACACAGAAGCATAGAGACACAGAAGATCGGAGCAAGAGGACGCCATTCAGTCCCTTCAAGCCTGCTCCGCAATTTATCATTATCATGGCTGCTTATCCAGTTCAATTGCTTAATCCTGCTTTCTCCACATAACCTTTGGTCCCATTTGCCTCAAGTGCTTTTTCTAGCCACCTCTTGAATACATTCAATGTTTTGGCATCGACTACTTCCTGTGGTAATGAATTTCACAGGCTCACCACTCTTTGGGTGAAGAACTGTCTCCTCATGTCAGTCATAAATGGTCCACCTGAATCTGTAGATTTTGGCACCTGGTTCTAGATGCACCCACCATCTGGAACATCCTCCCTGCATCTACCTTGTCCAGTCCTGTTAGAATTGTATAAGTCTCTATGAGATCATCTGTCCTTTGTCTGAACTCTAGCGAAAACCATCCTAACCTAGTCAATCTCTCTTCACATGTCAGTCCTGCCATCCCTAAATCAGCCTGGTAAACCTTCCCTGCACTCCCTCGAGAGCAAGAGCATCCTTCTTCAGAACAGGAGACCCAAAACTGCACACAATATTCTAGGTGTGACCTCACCAAGGCCTTGTATAACTGTGTATAAACTAATGAAATGTAGAACATTTTTAACAGTGTCATTTAAAAAAAATCAACGAATGCTGATTGGTGAATATTGTGCTTGCTTAAATCATGAGTGGCTCAAAGTTATGAACAGAAATAGCATGTTCTTGTGGAAATTAAGGATAAATATTTCAGCTGTCTAATTTGGCATCGTCTGATCTCATGCTTCTGCTAATCGTCATGTGTAGTGACTGTCATAAATAGAATGAAAATGTCTTTCATTCAAACAGAACTTTGTTCATATGATTAAATTACCATTTACATCAACAGACTGTTGTTCAAATGAAGAGAGTGTTTGTTCCTTAAGTTTTCGATGTTTTGGCAGTGATGTAGCTATCTCTATCTGATCAGTGTAGGTGGCTCAAACCATTTCCATGGCAATAAGATTCGATGGTAAAAATAGTTTTTAAATGCCTTCCTATGCATAGCTGAACTTGATCCCAAACTGCTGATTTTTTAAAAATGTCAAAATCCACACTTGTAATCAAATCGTATATTTTGTTCTTAAACATTCCTCCAGGACCTTAATGCCAAATCATCTATCTTAACTAGGTTGAAGACAATAAAACGAATAGCCTCTACTTGATCCTAAAATAACTATAGACCATCCCTGGAACATCCTTGTAGCTATTATCTTCTAAAAACATTGTCCACCTTCCTGTATGCTGAGGAAACTCTATCACAGAACTTTTTCCTCTTTAGGTGGGATTGGAAACTACTTGCTTCCACTCTACTCTGATGAATTCTGGAATGCCTGACAAGTTCAATGCTCAATCTGCAGATTTTGCAGTACACCTTGTTCCCAGTTAACACTGTTTCAATTAACATGGTTACATTATAACATGATTTTTATTTCACTACCCATGATTCTAATAACACATGCTTGATTTGTGATAGCACAGTTTTATCAGCAACACAGAGGAATAATTGCATGCCAAGTTCCTGTTCATTCAGTCCAGTTCACCACTGCCTGCCTCAATTAAAGCTGGATAAATGATTACAATCCGTCCCCAGTGACACTTCACTCTCCACTTCAAAATCAGCAGGAGATCAATCTGATGATCCTCAACCTTTAACTTCCAGATGGAGTTGGATGAAGATTCACAGCCTTCTACTTGCAGAAAAGCAATCTTGTACATGAGGCAAGAAGCTTGAAAAGATATTAATTTTGCACATATTCATGTCTATTTTGGTATTTTGCATTAACTGTGTGTTTATTGTTTGTACTTGTTTGATACTTGATCAGGTTATGTTCCCCATGTGTTGTTCAGGCAACATAGTCTACGCATTTACATGGGTTTCGATGGGGAATATGTATTTCCAATAACACAGTTTTGCTTAACAGTATGATTTTCAGGAATTTAGCTTCCAAGTTAGTCGCGGGCTATCCATATGAGAGTTAGGTGCTGCCTAAAGGGTTACTTAGAGTCATAGAGATGCATAGCATGGAAACACACCCTTCGGTTCAATGTGCCCATGCCGGCTAAATATCCTAAATTAATCTAGTCCCATTTGCCAGCATTTGGCCCATATCTCTCTAAACCTTTCCTATTCATGTACCCATCCAGATGCCTTTTAAATGTTGTAATTGTACCAGCCTCTGCCACTTCCTCTGGCAGCTGATTCCATACATGCACCACCCTCTGCATGAAAAGGTTGCTCCTTGGTCCCTTTTAAATCTTTCCCCTCTCACCCTAAAACTATGCCCTCTGGTTCTGGACTCTCCTACCCCTGGGAAAAGACCTTGTCTGTTCGCCCTATCCATGCACCTCATGTGTCATTTATTGTATCCGTCACTCCTGATGTGGTCTCCTCTACATTGGGGAGATTGGACGCCTTCCCGCAGGGCGCTTCAGAGAACATCTCCAGGACACCTGCACCAAACAAACCCACCACCCCATGGCCCAACATTTCAACTCCCCCTCCCACTCTGCCAAGCACATGCAGATCCTGGGCCTCCTCCACTGCCACTCCCTCACCACCCGACGGGACCCTTCAATCCCATGGCATCAATGTGGACTTCACCAGCTTCTTCATGTCCCCCCCCTCCACCTTACCCCAGTTCCAACCTAAGGGCTTTTGCCCGAAACATTGATTTTCCTGCTCCTCGGATGCTGCCTGACCTGCTGTGCTTTTCTAGCTTGACTCTGCCTCCAGTGTGTTCTGGGACAGTGTGTATTTTGCCTGCTTCTCCTTAAAGGCATTAATACTATCCTCAACTGCTTGTGTGATAGCAGGGTCTACATGCTAACTACCTTCTCATTGAAGAGCTTTCTACTCCATTATTTATTGGTGTCCCATCAACTCTTACAATCTGCCTTCCTTTTAACATATTTGATATTGTTGTTTATTAAAGCACTCTAAACTGTGACAGGCTCAGTAACACGTGATACTTGATTTTCTTTATTTCCTCCTGGACTTGAGTTATGCCAGTTGAGATGTCGAATGCTGAGGAACCTGTCCTATTGGCTGTTTGCACATTGTCCTTTTTACATCATCCGTAGTTCAATTAAACATCCTAAAATATTGTGCATTTTTTTTACTGAATGAGGAAACAACTTACAAAGTATACTGATTTATTTACTGCATTTCTCTTATAAAGTGAATAGGAGGCATTGTTTGAGTTGACAATGATAATGATTATATTGTGTCTTTGATAACACTCTCTAAACCAAGTCTAGAAGGATAAGGCCAATAGATGCCTCCAAATTCCTCTCTAAGTCACACACCGTTCCATAAGCATTCCTTCACAATTGCTGGGTGAAAATTCTGGAATGCACTTCTGTCACAATGCTGGTCCCTTTTTTCGAAAAGCTGTTCCTTTCTCAAGGATACTGTGTCCTTGCTTTTTTTTCAGAGGAGTCGTAAACCAGCTCCCAGTTCTGATCAGACTGGTTTGGTACAGAGATTAAAAGGCATTGAGAGGCTTTTTTGTTTATATGTACACAGATGAGACTTCAGGCCAAAGTGGTCATGTTTTAGAAGTGGCCTGTATAATGAAAGGGGAGTAGTCTGCTCTGGAGGCAAAAGTTAAGTTGGGCGTTCAACAGTGAGCTGTCTGGAAACATGTTGCAAAACTCCCTTTCTCCTTCTGCCCTTCTAACGTCAACCTGTAAGCATGTGTTCTGTTTATACTGGTTTTTAAAGGGGATTTGCTTATTAGGAATGCTATGTATATTCGGAACAACATAATTAAGTCTAGCTTGGATAGATTGAGTTCTGTAGGGGTTCTTTATTCTGTTCTGTGTGTATCATTGTGTAATTGTGTGAATAAATGTTTGCCTGTTTTAAAATCTAGTAGTCAGCCTAGCTATCTTACTCCAGGTAATTTTCACTGTACACTTACCAAAACAATTGGAAAGTTATGGTCTGAGCTGCCTGCTTAAGAATGTTTTGAGTGGTCTGGCCTAATCCATGATGCTTCCTTACTGCACTGTGGGGTTATCTATACCCCAGAGACTGCAGCCGCTCAAGAAGACAGCTCACCACCATCTTCTCAAGGGCAATTAAGAAAAGGCACATGTTGGCCCAACCAGCAATGCTTACATTCTGTGAATGAATAAAACAATCATGAGACTGAATCAATCTTTCAAAGGAAATGCAAATTATGATCAATGCCATGAAATTTGAATATAACAGTAGCACAAAGTTAAAATCTCAAAGACCATACAGAGTACAAAGGGATCTCGATCAGATGGGGCAATGGGCTGAGAAGTGGCAGATGGAATTTAATTTAGATAAATGTGAGGTGCTGCATTTTGGAAAAGCAAATCTTAGCAGGACTTATACACTTAATGGTAAGGTCCTAGGGAGTGTTGCTGAACAAAGAGACCTTGGAGTGCAGGTTCATAGCTCCTTGAAAGTGGAGCTGCAGGTGGATAGGATAGTGAAGAAGGCATTCCTTTATTGGTAAGACCATTGAGTATAGAAGTTGGAAGGTCATGTTGCGGCTGTACAGAACATTGGTTAAAACACTTTTGGAATATTGCGTGCAATTCTGGTCTCCTTCCTATCAGAAAGATGTTGTGAAACTTGAAAGGGTTCAGAAAAGATTTACAAGGATGTTGCCAGGGTTGGGAGATTTGAGCTATGAGGAGAGGCCGAATAGGCTGAGGCTGTTTTCCCTGGAGCGTCAGAGGCTGAGGGGTGACCTTTATAGAGGTTTATAAAATCACGAAGGGCATGGATAGGATAAATAGACAAAGTCTTTTCCCTGGGTCGGGGAGTCCAGAATAAGAGGGCATAGGTTTAGGGTGAGAGGGGAAAGATATGAAAGGGATCTAAGGGGCAACTTTTTCAAGTAGTGCATCAATGAAATGAGCTGTCAGAGGAAGTGGTGGAACCTGGCACAATTGCAGCATTTAAAAGACATCTGGAGGGGGTTTAGCAGGATACGGTCGGGGAGTCCAGAATAAGAGGGCATAGGTTTAGGGTGAGAGGGGAAAGATATGAAAGGGATCTAAGGGGCAACTTTTTCAAGTAGTGCATCAATGAAATGAGCTGCCAGAGGAAGTGGTGGAACCTGGCACAATTGCAGCATTTCAAAGGCAGCTGGAGGGGGTTTAGCAGGATACGGGCCAGGTGCTAGCAAATGGGACTAGATTAGGTTAAAATATCTGGTCAGCATGGATGAGTTGGACCGAAGGGTCTGTTTCCGTACTGTATATCTCTATGACTTTATGACTACTTATTTTGTGATGATATGAGTAATGTGTACAAACTGAAATCCATAATGCCACTCAAATGTTAAGATATGAATTGCAAAAAGTGTATATTAATTTCGAGTATTTGTCAAATAATTTCTCGAGATTGGATAGTTTATCCCTGCAAAATCTCCCATTTATTTTTCAACTGGGAATTATCACAATAAGGAAGCTCTCATTTTGTCATTTTATAACAACTTGAGCATTGCTGAAAAATGACACTTTGCTCATTGCAGTTTATGTGCAGTGTGGTACATTTGTAATGCACTGGAAGCTACATACACTAATACCCAACATCTCCATCTTTGTAGGTAGAAAAAAAACATGCGCACACACCATACCTATTTCAAGTCAACTAAATAGATGACAAACATTACCAATAAAGAGAAAAGGATGGAAAACACAGCAGGTCTGGCAGCATCTGTAAGGAGAGAAAAGAGCTGACGTTTCGAGTCTAACTGACCCTTTGTCAAAACAGCTTTGACAAAGGGTCAGTTAGACTCGAAACGTCAGCTCTTTTCTCTCCTTACAGATGCTGCCTGCCAGAGTTGCTGAGATTTTCCAGCATTTTCTCTTTCAGTTTCAGATTCCAGCATCCGCAGTAATTTGCTTTTATCCAGATGACAAACATTCACTGGCTCATTTCTCAGGGCAATGCCCTAACCAATTAGAGTCAACCAGCCTGGTTTAAAATTTAAACAAAGCTTGGCTGTTGGTTGTCAATCAGCATTCTATAGAATCCATCTACCAGGCCCGCTGTCAAGGAAAGGCCGCCAACATTCTCAAAGATCCATCCCACCCTGGCAATGTTTTTCTACAACCTCTACCATCAGGAAGAAGGTACAGAAGCCTGAACACATGCACCAGCCAAAACAGCTTCTACCCTACTATTATTAGAATAATGAATGGACTCACAAACTCATTCACATTCGCCTGTACCTGTGCTTATATTTTTGCCACTGTCTACCTATTATTTACTTATCTATGCTACTTAACGCTATGATCTGCCTGTATTGCTCACAAGACAAAGCTTTTCACTGTGCCTCTGTACATGTGACAATAAATACAATTCAATTCAATTCTCCAGGGTAATGTTTCTCCCAATCTGAGTCCATTTGTCAACACTTGCCTCTCACATTGTGTAACTGTTCATTTGCCCCTTGAATTAGTGTTCTTGTGAATTATCCTGATAAGTGTGATTCTAAAGACTTTGACAAAATATGTCCTTTTCCATCAATCTCATTCTTTGATCATCATGGTCCTTACACAACTGAGGTTGAGGGAGAATTGGGGGACAGCCTTTACTAACACTCATTTGATCGGTTGTGCAATGATTGGATTGATTTTAGTTTACTGCTGCCATCCCCTTTCGAGCCACTCCACCAACTGAGGCTTCCAATTTTAGAGGTTAACGATTCTTTATTTAGTCAAACGTAAGGATATAAGACCATGAGACTTAGAAGCAGCAATCGGCCATTCAGCCCATCAAGTCTGCTCCACCATTCAATGAGATCGTGCCTCATCTGATAATCCTCAACTCTACCCTTCCCGTCTTTCCCCACAAACTTTGATTCTCTTACTGATTAAAAATCTGTCTATCTCAGCCTTGAATGTACCTAATGACCCAATCTTGACAATCTTCTCGAGTAAATAATTCCACAGGTGCACCACCTTCTGAGAGAAGAAATTCCTCCTCATCTCTGTTTACATGTGTAATCCCTTTTTCTGAGATTATGCCCTCTGCTCCTAGACTTTCCCATTTGGTGTAAGAACCTTTCTGCATTTATGCCATCAAGTCCACTTAGAATCTTGTATATTTCAATAAGTTTGCCTCTCATCCTTCTAAATTCTAAACATACAGGCCCAACCTACTCACCCTCTCCTCATAAAATAGCTCCTCCTGATATTATTCGAGAGAATCTCTTCTGGACTGCCTCCAATGCCAGTGTACCTTTCCTTAAATATCACCCTGGCCTCAGTGCAAATTCTGCCTCCTTGCTGGGTCATACAAGGTCCAACACCTAGTCCAAGAATCCATTCATTATCTGTCACATGTTTCTGACATGACTGAATAACAATGAGCTAGTCTATTACTGGGGCATCACACTCAAATCCAATCTTGCCAAATCAAGAGCACAAAGAAATGCTAATGCTCCCTTTCCTTGCCTGGGACTCCGAAGCTGATTGCTATCACTATCCTGGCTTAGACCAGCGAACTTAACTCCAACCAACAAAGGAATTTGAGACTTCATGATCTGTACAGCTGATTAAAGCTAAGTGTTGAGCAAATGGGGGAGTTAGTGACATTTTATTCAAAGTCATAAACAATTTAGTCAGTTATTCTGGCAAGGGCTGTTAGCAGGACAGCTCTGAAAGATGGAAAACAGAACATTGTTTTTGGCTAGAAATCACAATCAACACCACCCTTTCCTCACGTTAATCCTTAAAATTAAAATATAAAAATGCCACCAAATTGATTTACTTCTCTTCTAACACCTTACCATTTTTCATTTGATAATTGCTATGATAAACAGCTCTAAATTAAGATAGTTCAAATAAAATAGCTGGAGTTTCACTTTAATTTTGCCTTTTCTGAGAATTTGACACATTTATTAGTAAGATGATGGAAAATATTTTTATATGATTTTTATCAGAAGCTGAATCTATTGCAGTGAGGTGTCAACATTAGACCCTAACTTGAAACAGATTATTGATCATTTCCTTACTTTATGATAGATTAATTTTAATTTGCAAATATTTGCAGCATTCAATCTGCAGAAACATAATATAACAGTACTGCAGGGAGTAAATAAGGACATATTATTTCAGTGCATGCCAGAACACACATACAAGGAAGTGCTTTACATCAGATTCACAACATAGAAGAGAAAATATTTTTTTTTAACTAAGTGCCTATATTCAGCATGACATTATCTGGACACAATGTAATGCAAAGCAGAAACAGGAAACTATGCTACATGGGGAATCCGGAGTTTGTTTTGATTTGTTTGGGAAAGAAGGAAATTTTAGTCTGTGCCTTTCTCAATAACCTCGCAGTTCCCACGGTATATCCAGCCACAGGCTCTGTAAACTTCATACCACAACTTAGCAATACTGATTACATAGAATAAAGATAATCACTATTTCCACATGTTTGCAACATGTTCATAAAGTATTGTTAATGCACATTTCCTGAGTGGGAAAATGTACTTCCTTTTGTGGTACTGAGACATTCAGGCACTATTCCTGGTGGATTAAGTGATCTGGTCTTAGTGGAGGTGGTGGGGCTGTGAGGGAGACAATAAAAAAGGAATTTACATTTACATAGATCCTGCCACTTTCTCAGAATGTCCCAATGACATTCAAAGCGATACAGTAAATTGGGTGGAATTTGCAAACATCAACACTAGCACATACACAATGTGCCTGGCCCAGGAGACATACTGCTGGTTCAAATTTCACTTGGACATCATTCAAGGAGAAGAGATACCAATATCTGCTGCAAGATCACAGGTAATGTCTGTTTCTGTGGGAGCAAGTGTTGATTGAACCAGTTGAAGCAAGACTTCAGTACTCCAGAATTAAAATCCTCCTGCGATGTAGGCTAGCATTCCATTAACCTTCTGAATAACTTGCTGCTCCTTCATGTTAGCCTTGAGTGATTTATTGACAAGAACATCTAGGTCCCTTTGTACATCTCCACTTTCCAACCTATTACCATATAACAAATACTCTGTACATCTGTTTCTCTTATCAAAGTGGATAAGCTCAGATTTCTCCATATTGTATTCTATCTATCATGTTCATGCCCATCACCAAGCCTTTCTAAATTGTTCTGAAGCCACTTTAAACTTTGCCTACAACACAAATTCCCTTCTAGCTTTGTATTAGCTGCCAATTTGGAAATAGTACATCCAAATCATTGATATATGTTGTGAGCAGTTTGGGCCCAAGCTTGCTGTACCCCACTTCTTACAACCTGCCAACATGAAAATAAACCATTTATTCCTATTCTTTTCTTACTGTCTGTCCAATCATTCTTCCATGCCAGTACATCATCTCTTATTCTATCTGCTTTAATTTTGCTAATCAACCTTCTGTGGGGGAGCATTTTCAAAACTCTTTTAAAAATCCAAGTATGCTACATCCACCAACTTACCTTTATCAATTTTGATACAACAGCCTCAAAAAAGCTCAAACAAGTTTGTCAAGTATGATTTGTTATTCACAAACATGTGCTGTCCATGCCTGATCAAATAATTATGTCCATTTATGCCATCCTTTACAATAGATTCTAACAATTTCCATACGACTGCTGTAAGGCTAACCAATGTGTAGTTCCCTGTTAGCTCTTTCTCCTTGTTTTTAAACAGTGAGGTTACATTTGCTAGTTTCATTCTGCAAGTTTCATTGCAAAATCTATCGAAATTTGGAAGTTAATCAAGGATGCATTGATTTATCTTGATAGCTTTCTTCTTCAGCTCTCTGAGATGCAGAATTTCTGGTCTAAGGGACTTATCAACTTTCAGTCCCATTACTTTCTCCAGAACAGCTTCCTTACTAATGCTCACTCCTCCAGCTCCTCATTCTCCTGAATTCCTTGAATGTCTAGCTGTGGGAGACTTATATCTTTCTCAGTGAAACAGATAAAGACAGATCATTTAGATTCTCAATAATTCTCTATTCCCCATTGTAAATTCTCTTTATTCTGCCTTTAATGGGCCCTCATTGATTTTAGACAAATGTTTCTTTTTTACACATCTATAGAAGCTTTTACAGTCTGTTTTTATGTTTGAGTTTGGTAGATTGATTTCTCAGTCCTCCTTTACTATATTCAAAAAATGTTCAAAGTTATATTTACTATTATTTTTGACAAGTTTATAAGTCTTTTCTATTAATCTCACATAAATCCTAATTTCTATTATTAGCTATGATTAGCTGACTTTTTTGAGTTTTGGCATTATGAATGAATGTGTAGCTGATGTAAGCCATGTAATAATTCTTTAAAGAATATGCATTGTCTACACACAGTTATGCCTACTAATGTTTTTCCCAACCCATCTCAAATAGCGGGTTTTGAGAAGATTTGTAGCTCAGGTTGAGGTTCTGGGTGTAGATTTGCTCGCTGAGCTAGAAGGTTCATTTTCAGACATTTTGTCACCATACTAGGCAACATCTTCAGTGAGCCTCCAGACGAAGCACTGCTGATGATTCCTGCTTTCTAATTATATGTTTGGGTTTCTTTGGATTGGTGATGTCATTTCCTGTTGTGATGTAATTTCCTATGGTGGCGTCACTTCCTGTTCTTTTTCTCAGCGGGTGGTAAATGGGGTCCAAGTCAATGTGTTTGTTCATAGAGTTCCAATTGGAATGCCATGCTTCTAGGAATTCTCGAGCGAGAATTCTTTGGCCAAACAGAGATATGCACGAGAATTCCTAGAAGCATGGCATTTCAACTGAAACTCTATCAACAAACACATTGACTTGGACCCGATTTACCACCCGCTGAGAAAAAGAACAGGATATGACATCACCATAGGAAATTACATCACAACAGGAAATGACATCACCAACCCAAAGAAACCTAAACATATAAATAGAAAGCAGGAATCATCAGCAGTTCTTCGTCCGGAGGCTCATTGCAGATGTTACCTAGTATGGTGATAAAACCTCTGAAAATGAACCTTGCAGTTCAGCGAGCAAACCTACATCAATCTCAAATAATTTGGACCTCATACCTTCATAATTTCTCTACTCAAAATTACAACCTTTGCTCCATATTGAACGACCTCACTTTCGAATATAATGTCAAACTCTATGTTATCACACATCCATAAAGGTACTTTTACAACAAGTTTATGAACTAGACCATTTTCATTATGTAATACTGGATCTACAATGGACTGTCCTTTTGTTGTCTCCTCAGCATATTGCTCTAGAAAACCACTTAACATACTTTAGAATCTTAGGTTAAAAACAAGGGCTGCAGATGCTGAGAACCAGAGTCCAGATTATAGTGGTGCTGGAAAAGCACAGCAGGTCAGGCAGCATCCGAGGAGCTGGAAAATCGATGTTTCAGGCAAAAGCCCTTCATCAGGATGAAGGCTCATTGCAGATGTTACCTAGTATGGTGATAAAACCTCTGAAAATGAACCTTCCAGTTCAGCGAGCAAACCTACATCCATCTCAAATAATTTGGACCTCATACCTTCATAATTTCTCTACTCAAAATTACAACCTTTGCTCCATCGGGATGATGAAGGGCTTTTGCCCAAAACATCGATTTTCCTGCTCCTCGGATGCTGCCTGACCTGCTGTGCTTTTCTAGCACCATTATAATCTATACTTTAGAATCTTGTCTTCCACAGCTTTACTGTTCAATTGTTTTACCCAGTTTATATGGAGATAGAGGTCATAAATGGTAATTGTGTTGCCCATGCTATACGCTTCTCTCATCTCCTGATTTACACCATAACCCACAGTACCATTTGATGGTCTATAAATAACACAATTAATGTTGTCTGCCCTTTGTTACTGTTTTGCTTCATCCAAACATTGCTGCTTTTCAATCATCTGTCTTATTGCGAATGCTGTGTGCATTCAAGTAGACTGCCCCTTAACTTTATCTTTGTGACATCATTCACATTCAAGGTTTACTCGGTGCTCCGCTTTCATTCTCTTGTCTTCCTCAGAGCTTTTCTACTTCCTGTTACCAACTTTACTGTTTTTAAGTTTGCATCATGCCTCAGGTTTCCATCACCAAACAAACTAGCTCAAATCCTCTTCAATAGCACTCTGTCAAATTTCCTTGTGATGGTACTGGTTCCAGTCCTGTTAATGTGTAACGTACATAGTTTGTAATGATGCCACCTGCTCCAGACTGGTCCTAATGGCTCTTGCCCTCCCTCCAGCCATGCATTCAATTAATCAATCCTCCCCTTTCTAACTCACTAACATGTAGTACTGGGAATTATCCTGAGTTTACTGCTCTGGATGGCCTGCCCTTTCATTTCATTGCTATCTCTTTAAATCTGTATTCAGGACCTCTTTTCTCTTCCTACGTATGTTGTTGGTTCCAATGTGGACCACACACCCAGTCCGTTCATCCTCCGACAGAAGGATGGCTAGCGTCTGTTCCGTGACAACCTTGACTCTCGCATTAAAGAGGCAACACACCATCATGCACTTGTTTACTCCTGCATATACATTCATCTGATCCCTTCACTGTGGAAACCACTATCACAACACTCTTCCACTCTTTTTCCTCCCTTCTGCCTTCCTGGATTGACCATGGTACCACAGACTCATCTTTGGTTGCAGTCCCCTGACAAACCATCGCTTTCAACAGTATCCAAAATTGCTAACCAAATAACAAGCAAGATAGATTCAGGGTCACTTAAACTTACTGCCTGGTGCTCTGAAAGAACCTGGTGGTCACCCATTCCCTCTCTGTCTGTACACACATAACTGTAGTGTTTCCACCACCCTAAATGCGATATCCACAGATTTCTCTACCTCATGGATGCGCTACAGTAACTCCAGTTAACGTTTGAGTTCCAAATCCCCAAGCTCAAACTTGTATAGCAAGTGACACCTACTGTAGATGTTTGGGTCGAGGACATGTGGTGTACTCATGTCATCTCCCATTCTATTGGCTGTACATTCCACTTGGCTGAGCTGACCTGCCATTCCTAAATTTTAAAATCTATTTATTACAATTGGAATAAGAAGGATATCTCACCAATTAACTACTTCCAGTCTAGCAAAGAGTCAATTTCTCGAGGAAAGGAGTATCTCCTTCCCCTCCTCACCAAATCCCCTTTCTCACCAAACTCCTACTCTACATTGTGCACTCAAAGCACCTCGCAAGTAACACTGGAAGAGCCTTCATTTTTATCTTTTGGTTAGAACGGCAGAGTTCAACCTTCTGAAAGCTAGTTAGAACAGGCACGTCATTAAGAATCCAGAGCTGCTGTCAGAGAGTTTGTCTATATCTGTTTTAAAGCTGGAATAAAGCTTAACTTTCTTTAGTGGAGGAGTCATTTTTAGTCAGTTGTTAAATTAAAGAAAGATCAGACTTTAGATAGCAATTCATTTTCAAAACTCACCTACTCAGCAGCTCACTTGCCAGCTCTCAGTAGAGATGAGCTCTGTGCTGGATATTTGTATCTCCAAGACACTACATAGACTCACAGAGTTGTACAGCATTTATGACATCACACAGGAGATTCCATTAGACTGCGAGTGAGGCATAGAGATGTACAGCGCAGAAACAGACCCATCGGTCCAACCCATCCATGCTGACCAGATATTCTAACCTAATCTCGTCCCATTTGCCAGCACTTGGCCCATATCCCTCTTAAACCCTTCCTATTCATATGCCCATTCAAATGCCTTTTAAATGTAATTGTACCAGCCTCCACCACTTCCTCTGGCAGCTCATTCCATACACGCACCACCCTCTGTGTGAAAAAGTTGTCTCTTAGGTCCCTTTTATATCTTTCCCGTCTCACCCTAAACCTATGCCCTCTAGTTCTAGACTCCCTCACCCCAGGGACGAACCTTGTCTATTTACCCTATCCATGCCCCTCATGATTTTATAAACCTCTAGAAAGCCACCCCTCAGCCTCCGATGCTCCAGGGAAAACAGCCCTAGCCGATTCAGCCTCTCCTTCTAGTTCAAACCCTCCAACCCTGGCAACATGCTTGCAAATCTTTTCTGAACTCTTTCAAGTTTCACAATGACTAACTATAGAAAGTCACCCCTCAGCCTCCGATGCTCCAGGGAAAACAGCCCTAGCCGATTCAGGCTCTCCTTCTAGTTCAAACCCTCCAACCCTGGCAACATGCTTGCAAATCTTTTCTGAACTCTTTCAAGTTTCACAATGACTAACTTTGTCCTGATGAGGAGATGCTGGTGTTGGACTGGGAGAGGGGAGGTAGTGGACAGAGTTAAAAATCACACAACACCAGGTTATAGTCCAACAGCTTTATTTGGAAGCACTAGCTTTCAGAGCGCTGCTCCTTTGTCAGGTAGCTAGTGAGGCACCGTATTTATAGCTATGAATTCTGAATCTTATGATTCTGCCCTACTAGCTACCTGCCGAAGGAGCAGCACTACAAAAGCTAGTGTTTTCAATTAAACCTGTTGGACTATAACCTGGTGTTGTATGATTTTTTTACTTTGTTCTGCACTTTTCCTTTTTTTCATATTTTCAGCAGATCCATAATTTTCTCTTGTTGCTATTTGATAAATATGAAAGGCTGGACAGCATAAGAGTGTGTTTGTTTAAAGTTCGCTCATTCAACTGCAACAGAAAAGGAAGATTGAGAGAGACATTTTGCAGTTGGAATATTTCCCAGTGTGTATATGGATGTCAGAGGAGGATCACTGCTTGAAGAACCTGGAAGATGATGGGTGGGTATAGTGGGTCTCAATAGGAGGCCATATTCTCTCAGGGTCTTTAGGGAGAAATTCTCCCATTGCAATGTCTGGGAAAAGCAGGGTGTGATGTAGCTGTTCCACTGAGAAGGTGCTCATGGAGAGCTGCAAGCTGCTGCAGGCAAATACATCCAGAGAGCATTTGCCATCATTGTGGCAGGTTTCCTCAAGGCTGGAACAGGCAAAATCTTCACTCTCCCATTGCATGAATTGTTGTTGATCAATTACAATGAACAGCAGAGCAGACATGAAGGGCTGAATGGCCCACTCATACAGTCATAGAGTCATAGAGATGAACAGCACAGAAACAGACTCTTTGGTCCAACTCATCCATGTTGACCAGTTATCCTAAATTATTCTACTCCCATTTGCTAGCACTTGGGCCATGTCCCTCTAAACCCTTCCTAAGTAATGTAATTGTACCAGCCTCCACCACTTCCTCGCTCCTATGTTCTATATTTTGGTTGTATTAGCCACTAAGTCTCAAGAAAAGGAATGAAACTGGATGGTGCACTTGGCATCGACCGAGACACTGGAAACAACAACAGACCTGCCAACTCTTCAAAGTTCTCCTTAGTAACATTGGAGGGCTTGTGCCAAAGTTGGGAGAGCTGCCCTACCGACAAGTCAAGCAACAGCCTGACAATATTCTACCCACGGAATCATACCCTAACAACAGTGTCCCAGACACCACCCTCACCAGTCCTGGGTATGTTCTGGCCCAATGGAGGGATGGGTTTAACAGAGGTGGGGGCACCGTGGTTTGGAGTTGGGAGAAAGTGTTCTCAATTGTGACTCTGGACCCCAGGAAGTGTCATGACATCAGGTCAAACATGGGCAAGGAAACCTCCTGTGATTACCTTGTGAATCAGTATTCTGTGCATCTTGAACACCATTTGGAGGAAGCAATGAGGATGGCGAGGGTGTGGAATGTACTCTGGTTAGGGAGACTTCAATGTCTAGCACCAACAATCATTTGTTGTCCCCACTACTGCTTTTACTTGTTGAGTCCTTCAGGATTGCTGTTAGACTGGGCCTTTGGCGGGTGCTGAGGGAAGTAACAAGTGGGAAAACCATTGCTTATCACTCACCAATCTGCCTGTCTAACAGATGCATCTGCTTGTCTGACAGATGTATCTGTCTGCGGCAGCATCAGTAAGAGTGACCACAGCACAATCCTTGTGGAGACAAAGTCCTGCCTTCACATCATGTTGTGCAACACTGCAGTTGTGCCAAATAGGATAGTCTTCTACAGATTTAGCAACTAAACACTGGACATCCATGAGGTACTGTGTACCATCATCAGCAGCAGAACTGTACTCAAACACAATCTGTAAGCTCACAGCCCAGCAGACCTCCCATTCTAACATTACCCTCAAGCCAGGTGATCAACAATGGTTCAATGGAAAGTGCAGAAGGGCATGCCAGGCATTCCTAGGAATGAGGAGTTAACCTGGTGAAGGCACCAAACAGGGCTACGTACATGAAAAACAGCATAAACACCAAGAAATAAATGGGATAAGCTACTGCACATCAACAGATCAGATCTAAGCTCTGCCATCCTGCCACATCCAGTCATAAATAGTGATAAGTAATTAGTCAATGTACAGGAGGATGACGCAACACCTTTACCCCATCCTTAATGATGGGGGAGTCCAGCACATCAGTACAAAAAGGAAGGCTGAAGCATTTGAAACAACCGAACCAGAGATGCTGAGTGAATGGAGAAGGTGAGGACTGCAGATGCTGGAGATCAGAGCTGAAAATGTGTTGCTGGAAAAGCACAGCAAGTCAGGCAGCATCCAAGGAGCAGGAGAATCGATGTTTCGGGCATGAGCCATTCCTGAAGAAGGGCTCATGCCCAAAACGTCGATTCTCCTGCTCCTTGGATGCTGCCTGACCTCATGCTGAGTGAATGGTCTGTCGCAGCCTCTCCCAGGTGTCCCCAGCATCAGATACCAAGATTCACTTCAGCCAATTTGATTTACTTCATGTGATATCAAGAAACATCCCAAAGTTTGAAATATTGCACAGACTGTAGGCCCCAACATTTTCCAGCAATTGTAGTGAAGACCTGTGTTCCAGACGTTGCCACCTCCGAAACCAAACTGTTGTCATATAGCTACAACACTAGCACCTACAGAGCAATGTGGAAAGTTGCCCAGGTAGACACTGTGCGCAATAAAAGAATGCCATCTGGCCAACTGCCATCCCATCAGTCAACTCTGAAGCATGAATAAAATGATTAAAGGTGTCATCAACAGTGCTATCAAGCAGCTCTTGCTCAGCAATAACTTGCTCACTGAAACCCAGTTCAGGTTCTGCCAGGGCCACTCAGCTCCTGACCTCATTACAGTCTTGGTCCAAACATGGACAAAACAGCTGAATTCCAGAGGTCTCAATATTGATAGAAGGCAGAGTCTCTATATCTTGGTTCATGATTTTAGTCCTCTCAAGGTTGATCGTTCGTTCAAAAGCCCTGTAAGCAAATAGCAACTCACAGACTGTTTTGGTCATGGTGCAATGCTGAACAGCTTGCTGTTAGTTCTGGCATGCCAAATATTTACAGTAGTAGCGTGTTATATACATCGATAACGTGTATTGCTTTCTTTCTGGTTTAGTTCATTATGTATTTTGACGGTTTTATAGGGTTTGAGCTGTGTGTGAAGTCTTCCACAATGGATTCAAGCAATTTAGGAAAGGTCAGTGCGAGTTTGAAGTAACTTTGGAGGAGCACCCTGACCAGTTGCAACAAACACACACTGAGTTTAAAGACAAAGCCAACATTTGGCTCTGCTTCTGATATTTTATTAATGACCAGGAGGTTCCTGATATCCATGATGATAAAACCTTGGATGAGAACGAGAATGTGAAGTTTACAGCATGGTGATTTATTTCCAATATACTGAAGCATTTGCATCATGACTCTGTAGGAGTTCAGAGGCCATGTGGGAATTGTGAAATATGGAGGAGGTATTTATTCTGAGTCTACAGTACAATATTCAGTGGCCCATTTGCATAAATCTTGCTGTTTTTCAATGGAGCAGAGAAGTTGCTCCAGCCAAATTTGATTCCCTGCTTTTAATTTATTTTATTTTTATCAATATATGTGGCAGAGATTTTTTTTTTTAGTTTAAGTGTGATTGGAATATTTTGGTAAAATGGAAAATTTAGAAGTGCAGATGAAAGATTTTATGTGATGGGATTAGTGAATAATGAAAATATAAAGAAAAATGTTAGAGAGGAGAAAAACCAGCAAGATGAAGAAAGTAACCATCAACAAGGAATGATTGAAAAGATTCATTTATGACATTGCACAGGAGATTCCATTAGACCACTAGTGACGCTAAACAGTCATAGAGATGTGCAGCACAGAAACAGATCCTTCAGTCCAACCTGTCCATGCTGACCAGATATCCCAACCTAATCTAGTCCCATTTGCCAGCACTTGGGCCATATCCCTCCAAACCCTTCCTATTCATATACCCACCCAGATGCCTTTTAAATGCTGTAATTGTACCAGCCTTCACCACTTCCTCTGGCAGCTCATTCCATACATGCACCACCCTCTGCATGAAAAAGTTACCCCTTGGGACTCTTTTATATCTTTCCCCTCTCACCCTACACCTATGGCCACTAGTTCTGGACTCCCCGACCCCAGGGAAATGACCCTGTCTACTTACCCTATCCATGCCCCTCATGATTTTGTAAACCTCTATAAGGTCACCCCTCAGCCTCCGACACTCCAGGGAAAACAGCTCCAGCCTGTTCAGCCTCTCCCTTTGGCTCAAATCCTCCAACCCTGGCAACATTCTTGTAAATCTTTTCTGAACCCTTTGAAGTTTCACAACATCCTTCCAATAGGAAAGAGACCAGAATTGTATGCAATATTCCAACAGTGGCCTAACCAATGTCCTGTACAGCCGCAACATGACCTCCTAACTCCTTTACTCAATGCTCTGACCAATGAAGGAAAGCATATCAAACGCCTTCCTCACTATCCTATCTACCTGCAACTCCACTTTCAAGGAACTATGAATGTGCACTCCAAGGTGTCTTTGTTCAGCAACATTCCCTTGGACCTTACAATGAAGTATATAAGCCCTGCTCTGATTTGCTTTTCCAAAATGCAGCACCTCACATTTATCTAAATTAAACTCCATCTACCACTCCTCAGCCCATTGCCCCATCTGATCAAGGTCCCGCTGTATTCTTAGTTAACTTTCTTCACTGTTCTGGTGCAACACTGATTGACTGGAAGTGAACACTGACATTGAGAATAGGATCTACACAGAATTCAGAATCAGTAGATCATCTCTTCAAAACTTTGGGTTCCAAACTCCAAGCAGCAGCAATGGACAACTTCTATCCTTTTTTCCAAGAATTTGAGATCTTACAGAAACCCATTCGTCATAGAATGATACAGCATGAAAACAGGCCTAACTCGTCGATGCCAGTCTTTTCTTTCAGGCATTCAGGCATCTCATCTTTGCTGTCTAGGTCAACATTTATTGCCCATTCCTCCTCTTACTGCCCCCTTGACCACGACCTCACCTCCCATCACTAAACCATCATCCCCCAGACCATCCATAACCTCATCACCTCTGGGGATCTCCCATCCACAGCCTCCAACCTCATCGTCCGTGAACGCTGCACCACCCTATTCTACCTCCTATCAGAGATTCACAAATCTGACTTCCCCGATCAACCTATTGTCTCAGCCTGCCCCGTCCCACTGAACTCATCTGTGCCTACCTGGACACTGTCCTGTCCCCCTTTGTCCAGGAACTTTCCACATATGTTCAGAACACCACCCGTGCCCTTCAGCTCCTCCAAGACCTACGTTTCCCCAGCCCCCAATGCATTATTTTCACCATGGACATCCAGTCCCTGTACACATCCATCCGCAATGACGAAAGCCTCCAAGCCCTCCATTTCTTCTTCTCATGCTGTCCCAACCAGTACCCTTTCACCGACACCCTCATCCACCTGGCTGAACTGGTCCTCACCCTTATCAACTTCTCCTTCCAATCCTCCCACTTCCTCCAAACCAAAGGGGTAGCCATGGGCACCCGCATGAGACCCAGCTCTGCCTACTTCTTTGTCGGTTACATTACACCGACCATTACACCGGCACCAACACCCACCTGTCCCTCTGCTATATCAATGATGTATCAGTGCTACCTCGTGCTCCCACAAGGAGGTTGAACAGTTCATCAACTTTACAACACCTTCCACCCCGACCTCAATTTCACCTGGACCACCTCGGACACCTCCCTCCCCTTCCGGGATATCTCCATTACTGTCTCTAGCGACCGACTAACCACAGACATCTACTACAAGCCCACCAATTCCCACAGCTACCTAGATTATACTTCCTCCCACCCTACCTCCTGTAAAAATGCCATCACTTATTCCCAACTCCTCCTCCATCACCACATCTGTTCCCAGGATGACCAATTCCAACTTAGAAAATCCCAGATGGCGTTCTTCTTCCAAGATCGCAATTTCCCTTCCCACGTGGTTGATGATGCCCTTCAGCGCATCTCCTTCACTTTCCGCACCACCACTCTTGAACCCCACTACTCCCAACGCAACAAGGACAGAACTGTCCTGGTCCTCACCTTCCACCCCACCAACTTCTGCATACATCACATCATCCTCCGCCACTTCTGCCACCTCCATACAGACCCCACTACCAAAGATATATTTCCTATCCCACCCCTATCAGTGTTCCGGAGCAAACATTCCCTCTGCAACTCCCTCGTCAGTTCCACACCCCACCAGCCCACACCCCACTCCCAACACCTTCCCCTGCCACCACAAGAAGTGCAAAACCTTCACCGACACCACTCCCCTCACCTCCGTCCAAGGCCCCAAGGGATCCTTCCACATCCGGCAAACATTTACCTGTACCTCTACCAATGTCATCTACTGCATCCGTTGCACCCGATGTCATCTCCTCTACGTCGGGGAGACAGGACGCCTACTTGCGGATTGTTACAGAGAACATTTCTGGGACCCTTCACCAAGCAATGCCACCACCCTGTGGTTGAACACTTTAACTCCCTCTCCCACTCCACCAAGGACATGCAAGTCCTGGGCCTCTTCCATTGTCAAACACTTACCACCCAATGCCTGGAGGAGGAACACCTCATATTCCGACTTGGGACTCTGAAACACATGAGATCAATATGGCTTTCACCAGTTTCCTCATTTCCCCTACCCCTACATTATCCCAGTCCCAAACCATCAACCTGGCGCCACCCTCCTGACCTATCCATCAACTTTCCCATCTATTTGCTCCACTCTCCTCTCCAACCTATCACCTTCTCCCTCAGCTTCATCTACTTATTGTATTCTCAGCTACCTTACCCCCAAACCCACCCCCTTCCTATCTATCGATCAGTTCCCTGGCCCACAAGCCTAATTTCTGAAGGGCTTATGCCCGAAACTTCAATTCTCCTGCTCCTCAGATGCTGCCTGACCTGCTGTGCTTTTCCAGCACCAACTCTCAACTCTGATCTCCAGCATCTGCAGTCCTCACTTTCTCCCATTCCTCCATTTCCCTTGGTAAGATGGTGGCGAGCTCGCTTCATAAACCTTTGCAGTCTATATGGTGTAGGTAGACCCACAATTCTGTTGGACAGAGAGTCCAGGATTTCAATCCAGTGACAGTGAAGGAACAGTAACAGATTTCCAAGTCAGGATGATAGGTGGTTTGGTTGGGAACTTGTTGGTAGTGATGTTCAATTGTATCTGATAACTCTTCCCATTTTAGATGGTAGTCATGGCTTTGGAAGGTACTCTAATCATTATTACAAATACAAGTATTATTACTATGATGGTACCCATTGAGCAAACAAGGAATCAAAATACTGCAAACACCTTGCATTAATCTAATATCTCTAGAGCCAGAATCTATTCTGACTTTTTGCGAAGAACAGGGACCTATGAATCAAGATACATTAGCATTGCAAAATGATAGTTCTGAGGTGAAAACTTTGTTACACTGTCAGATATCGAAGAATGATACTGCAATTTGTTCTGGAAATAGAAAACAAAGACAAGTTCAGGATAAATTATTTTATTGTTCAAGAGTATAGCTATAATCATTCAACATAATAATACTTCTGCTATAAATTTTAATTTGTAAATGGCATCTATATTTGATGCAGAATTTCTATCATGCAATACCTTTTAGAAATAGTTTAAAAGTCATGTGGATTACATGTATACAGTTTTAAGTCTTTATCTTACGTAAACTGCATTACAATGACTGCTGCACACACAGTACACACTAATAGAAATATGTGATTCCATCGCAGGTCTTTGTGCAACGAATATCCTCTTCATGAAGTCTTGATTCAGAGATTGATAGAGAAATGATTCAGGATTCTCAGTTTCAAATCAGAGGCATCTCAACTCAGCTCAGCTCAGCTCATTGTTCTTGTGGACCAGATTTAGCACCAAACTGCAACAAATTAATTGACAGCTTTTGTTACTGGATTCTAAAATCTGCTTATCACACAGTGGTGGAAGGGGTCACTGACAGGGCTATCAAAGGGGACTTGTTCAATGATAACTTACTCACTGATAAGTAAGTTATCCACCTCCCCAACCTTACCTCAGAACCAACCATCCAATTCGGAACCTCCCTCTTGGCCTGTCCCACCTGTCCACCCTCCTCTCCAACCTATCACCTTCACCCCCAACTTCATCTACCCATCGCATTCCCAGCTACCTTCCCCCAACCCTATGCCCCTTACCAGTTATCACTCAGCTTCCTTGGGCCACCCCCTCATTCATGATGAAGAGCTTATGCTTGAAACGTCAGTTTGATGCTGCCTGACCAGTTGTGCTTTTCCAGCACCACACTCTTTGACCATAACTGCTCTTCTCATCAAGACAGCGTTTGACCGAGTGTGGCATCAAGGAGTCCTTGCAAAACTGGAGTCAGTGAGAATCGGGGGCAAACTCTCTGCTGGTCAGAGTCATATCTGATACAAACTTGTGGTTGATTAGATTCCCTACTGTGTGGAAACAGGCCCTTCGGCCCAACCAGTCCACACTGACCCTCCAAAGAGTAACCCACCCAGACCCATTTCCCTCTGACTAATGCACCTAATACTATGGGCAATTTAGTATGGCCAATTCACCTGACCTGCACATCTTTGGACTGTGGGAGGAAACCGGAGCACCCGGAGGAAACGCACACTGACACAGAGAGAATGCGTAAACTCCACACAGACAGTTGCCCAAGGCTAGAATCAAACCTGGGATCCTGGCGCTGTGAGGCAGTAGTGCTAACCATTGAGCCACCATGCTGCCCTGTTATTGGAGGTTACATGAACATACAAATTCGGAGTAGGAGTAGGTTATTCAGCTCCCTTCTGATTGTATGTTCCGACGTACCCTTATAACTTTTCACCCTACCTCGCTTTCCAACACTTTATCCACCTCTGCCTTAAAATCTTCAAGGAATCTGCTTCCACCAACTTTTTGGGAAAAGCATTGTAAAGTCACACAACCCACTGGGAACAAAACAATCTTCTCATTTCTGTTTTAAATTGGTGACTCCTGGTTTTTAAACAATGACCTCTCGCTCTAGATTTCCCCACAAGAGGAAACATATCTTCCCTGTCAAGACTCCTTAGGATCTTATTACTTCAAAGGGTAAGGTTGACGACTTGATTGAAGGAGATAAGATCCTGAAAGATATGGAAATAATGTTTCTTGTTCTGAGTGAGTCCAGAACTAGGAGGCACTCTTTTAAAATTAGGGATCACTTCTTTAAATTAGAGATGAGGAAAATATTTTCTGTCAGAGGGTTGTGCAATGGTTGGGGGGGTGGGGGAGTGGAATCTCTTTGTCACAGAAGGCAATGGGGAAAGGGTTCTTGAATAGTTTTAAGGTAAAATTAAATAGATATTTGATAGGTTCGGCAAGCAAAGGTTATCAGGGATGGATTGGAATGTGGAATTGGAAACACAAACAGATCAGTCAGTATCTTATTTCCTGACCTACATTTCTAATTCATACATTTGTATTTATTGTTCATTCCTAATTGCCCTTGAACTGAGTGGCTTGCGCGGTCATGTCAGAGGTCAATTAAAAGTCAAGCACATTTCTGTGATTCTGGAGTCATATACATGCCCTGCCAGTTGAGGACAGCAGATTCTATTCCGATTTCTGAACCAGATGAGTTCTTACAATCATTCACACTGGTTTCAGTATCACCGCTACCAGTACTAGTTTTCAACTCCAGGTTTATTCATTAAAACTAAATTCCAACAGCTGCTACAGTGAGATTGAACCCACTAATCTCACTTTTTTAAATAATCAAACCAAAAATGTTTCATATACTCAACAGGTCTGGCAGCATCTTCAGAAACTGGAACAGAGTTATGTACAGACCTCTTATATACAGGTAGTTCTTCTATAACACGATGGCTACATTCTTGTGCAACTCCACATTAGAGAAAAATCACGTTTTAGAAACAGCGCTTCAAGTGTTGGTGATGTAAAGGGGAACCTTGATTATCCAAACAAGATGGGCAGGCAGTATTTAGTTTGGATAATCAATTATCCGGTTAATCGATGAACTGCCTTTCCTCTGGGGCTCGGAGTTTTTAAAGTCTGCTCCCCATTCAGGAGACTGCAGCAGCTGGACTGGACACCAACAATAAGACTGCTGCTACTGCCTTTGTGTGGTACGTCTCCAAATAGTGTGTGTATACACACACACACACACACACACACCGTTTTACAGCAACGTTTCGACAGGTCCCACCTCTGCCCTGTACAGGACAATGTTGATCTGATTGTCGGGGAAGGGGGGGGATTCGTGTACACCCCGAACTCCAGAGAAAATGTGGGGAGAGAGAGAGAGGATGGAAGGTCAGTCATTTGGAGATGGTGCCTGTTTAATCACTGTAAATAAAAGGCATGATCGCTGTTAGAAACACATCCTTGATGTAATGTTTCTATCGGGACCTCGAGATCTCCTTCGGATAATCTGATTTTCGGATAATTGGTATTCGGATAATCGAGGTTCCTCTGTAGTCACATTACAGCCAACACACATTTTAAAAACTCCCCCTTTAGAAACAGTATCCCCACTTCATCAATTGCGTTACAGAGAATTTGCGTTAACAAAACGCGTTACAGCAGAACGATCTGTTTTTGAGTTGATCTTTCTCTGCACCTTCTTGTAGCTGTAACACTATACTCTGCATTCTGTTCTATTACCCTGTTATACTTTTATAAGGTATGACTTGACTGGATAGAGTATAAGGAGAAAGTGAGGACTGCAGATGCTGGAGACCAGAGTTGAGAAATGTGGTGCTGGTAAAACACAGCAGGCTAGACAGCATCCGAGGAGCAAGAGAATCGACGCTTCGAGCATAAGCCCTTCTTCAGGAATCACTGAATCATTCCTGAAGAAGAGCTTATGCCCGAAGCATCGATTCTCCTGCTCCTCGGATGCTGCCTGGCCTGCTGTGTTTTTCCAGCAACACATTTTTCAACTCTGGATAGAGTATAAAACAATACTTTTCACTATATCTCAGTGCATGTGACAATAATAAAGCAAATCAGTCAACTCTCAAAGTTTAGATTAGAGTCTGTTTGTTAACTATTATTCACGATGGCCTATATGTTCCTGTGTTCAAATCTGATTCTAGCCATTCCTTAAAATAAGCAATGGTCCTATCTTCCTTTAGTAAGGCATTCCATATTCTACGTAACCTAAAATGTTACTGACCCTCTTTATGGCATTTATCAAAACAATTCAAGAATTATGTCCGTGGACTTCATATTCTTCAGCACTTTTCTATTCAGTATATGTTCCCATTATTTGTTCTTCTTTCCAAAAGGTAATACCTCAAATATATACACACTAAATTGCTTCAACTGCCTGTCTTCGCATTCTGTTAACTTTTGAAATCTTTTATTGTCTTCTTGATTATTTGCAAATCTACTCATTTTGTCTCATCAGTATATTTCAATGTTGTGCTCTGTTTCCAAGCTCAAATCATGTATATACTGAACAACCTCGACTATCTGAATGAGACAGGTAGGGAGTATTTTGTTTTGATAACTGATTATTCAGATAACTGATTGTTCAGATAACAGATAACATTTTTATGGGACCTTGACATCTTATTCGGATAATTGAGTTCAGATAACTGAGGTTGTTCTGTACATCAAAATCCATCCAACACTGACCCGTGAATTAAGCTATTTCTAACCATTTTCCAAGCCAGGTGAAACAGATTAATCCTGATGTTTTATCTCCTGTTCAGAAACACATTTTCTAACCATTCTATACTAGTTCCTCTATACTATAAGCCATTTTTTTTCTAACAAGATCCCCCCATCTTGTTAGATGCATTATCAAATTAATTCTTAAACCTATATACGCAGCTGCAGTATTAATTCACCGGCAGGTTCTCTTCTAATTCACCTCTTTAATGAAATTATGACATTAACTATGTCAAACGTAACATTTCTTTAGAAAATCCATTCCAGCTACATTTTATATGATTTGATGCTAATTTTAGAATTGTAATTCTAAACACTGGAAGAAGAAAGAGGTACTCAGCAGTACAGCTAAACATGACAGGAACTAGCAGGTCCAAGGGAGATCCTTAAAGGTTAAATCCATATAGATCTCTGGACCTAGGGAAGACTTTGCAGTTGCCTCAAAGCTGGTGCCATTTAAACTCACAATTTTTCTGCTTGCAGTACCAAGTTCTCAAAAGCTGTGTGATAAGTGATTGAATCTGTTTGTATGTGCAGAGCAAGTCATTCCAGTTACAGGAGAAGAGCAGAGGAACATTGTGATCTGATTCTTATTCTCCTACACTTCTTACACTTGGAGTAACTGACAATAGCATATTGTACATTAATGTTCTAGGCTGCAGTACCTCATTTCAACAATGACAAATAAAATGTCACCAAAGATGTATGAGGATTTTGGAAAACTTTAATTGATATTTTGGAGGCTCTGTTTTGAGACAGCAAGACTTATTTTCTTGGGCCGTGCTGTCTGCAAACATTATATAATCAAAGTTGCCATAAATTAACACAAATCAGTTTGGCTTTACCTAAAGTCTAGACAGCAAAATGATTGAAGACTCTGAAGGCACGAGTCTCTGCCCATAAATATCACATCATCACTCACTTTTAACAATGGATAATGACTGTAACGCCCCAGGTCTATTTGCTACATGAAGTAGCACATTCTTTTCCCCACGTGTCCATCATTTGATTAAAGAAAAGGTCCCATCCACTCATTTATCACTCATGCAGAGAACAAAGAACTGAACATAGGAGACTCAGACACCAAATCAACAGCGCATTCACTTCATACTTACACAATCAGCTTCCAGTTAATTAAATGAATAATTCAGAGAAAGGCAAAGATAAATTCAGGCTTTGAAATTCATGTGGCGAGCTCACTGGATAGCCTATCATCTGGATCGTCAGTTACTTTTGTACCTCAGTAAAACTTTAAACCAAAATGAGGTTTGCAGGTAAAGCAGGACATTGTTAAGATGTGATAGTCTTCCTTTGTGAATGTACCATCTCTGTTAAAAGTTCATGCATTTGCTAATACGGTCATAAATGGCACCAGTATCAATCTAAGACATAAATGTTTCAATATCTGCTCATAAAATTTGTCCATTATGGGTATCAGCAATAAATTAGACTCAGCCTTAAAATGAAACCCTGAAGAACAAAATGGTAAATTGCACCCTCTTTAAATCTTGGGACATTTTTCTTTCAAAAACGCAACCATAATTACAGATGTCTGTTTGGTAACTGTCCAGCTTCTAAATCACCCTGTTTTTAATGTACTCCCTGAGGCAATTTTTTTTCAATCTCAAAAGCCTATTCCTTTGAAGCCTTCATTTCCCTCATACAGAAACTGCCTTGGGACTGAACTCCTGTCCACTTGAAAAGATGCCCTGCAGCAATACTGCTGAATATAAAATATAGAGAGAATACATTGCAAAGACAGAGCCCTCCATTTTCCTTGATGATGCTTGCTCACTCAACCACATTCTCACCAAACAGCTGGTCACCTGACTTCCCTTTTTGCTCCTGTGTTGATGACATCATTAGGAGAAAGTGAGGACTGTAGATGCTGGAGATCAGAGTTGAGAGTGTGGTGCTGGAAAAGCGCAGCAGGGCAGCATCTGAGGAGCAGGACAATCAATGTTTCGGGCATAAGCCCTTCCTGATGAAGGGCTTATGCCCGAAACGTCAACTCTCCTGCTCCTCGGATGCTACCTGACCTGCTGAGCTTTTCCAGCACCACACTCACGTTGCTGACATCATTAGTGTTTCCTCTCCTCAGGGAACATCGCCAACACTTTCAAATTTCCCAGGAGAAAGTGAGGTCTGCAGATGCTGGAGATCAAAGTTGAAACTTGATTGCTGGAACAGCACAGCAGGTCAGGCAGCATCCAGGGAACAGGAGATTCGACGTTTCGGGCACAGGCCCTTCTTCAGGAATGAGCAAGAAGGGCCACCACACTCACGTTGCTGACATCATTAGTGTTTCCTCTCCTCAGGGAACATCGCCAACACTTTCAAATTTCCCTCATCACACCAATCCTCAAAATTCCACCCTTCTTTTTATCCATCCTTTCCATTTCCAAACTCCCTTTCCTTCCTCAAGTCTTTGAACATATTAAAATCCATGCCTGCCTTTGGCTTCATAGAATCTCTACAGTGTGGAAACAGGCCCTTCAGCCCATTCACTCCACACCAACCTTCCAAAGAACATCCCACCCAGACCCACTCCTTTGTCCTATTCATGCATTTCTGATGGCTAATCCATCTAGCCTCCACATCCCTGGACATTATCGGCAATTTAGCTTAGCCAATCTATCTAACCTGCATATCTTCAGACTGCGGGAGGAAACCGGAGCACCCAGAGGAAATCCACATAGACATGGGGAGAACGTGCACCTCCACACAGTTAAAAATCACACAACGCCAGGTTGATTTGGAAGTACTAGCTTTCAGAGCGCTGCTCCTTTATCAGGTAGCTGTGGAGCAGGATCATAAAACACAGAATTTATAGCAAATGTTCACTGTGTCATGCAACTGATACGATATGTTGAACAAACCTAGATTGCTGTTAAGTCTTTCATCTTTTAGAATGGGTTGCAGGTTTCAGTTCATTAATATGCAAATCTCAGACGTTCTTTCAAATCACATTCTTGAGATAACTGAGGTGAATTTACATTTGCAGAATTATATTTGCAGAAATATTCTATTTTGATCAAAAAGCACACAATCTGCAGGCAATCAATCCATGTAAGATTTTATAAATTCCTACTTTGCAAACGGAACCAGTCTGACTCAAGATTGGGATATAGACAGACTCTAACCTCACACTTTTAATGCATTGTTTGAGATGAGCTATCACCTTTTTATATAAAACATTAAATTATCTCATGAATGTGACTTGGAAGAAGTTCTGAGATTTACATATTAATGAACTGAAATCTGCAACCCATTCTAAAAGATGAAAGACTTAACAGCAATCTAGGTTTGTTTAACATATCGTATCAGTCGCATGACACAGTGAACATTTGCTATAAATTCTGTGTTTTATGATCCTGCTCCACAGCTACCTGATGAAGGAGCAGTGCTCCAAAGCTAGTGCTTCCAAACATACCTGCTGACCTATAACCTTATGTTGTGCAATTTTTAACTTTGGCTACCCATCCAACACTAGCATCTCCACATTACAATTCCACACAGGCAGTCACCTGAGGTCAGAATTGATCCTGGGTCTCTGACACTATGAGGCTGCAATATTAACTTCTGAGCCACTTTAATCCCTTGGTAACAAGCCGGGGAGTTAGGATTAGTGAGGCAGAGTCTTTAATACATTGATAGGGTCTCCTTCCACAACAAGATCAAAATCCTCTCTTACACTTCATAATAAAGAGGTATTCACCCTCAACAGCTTATCATCTTTAAGTCTCTGTGTCACTTATGGAAATTACTTTGTTTCTGTGGGGAAGTGGAAAGTAGGAAGCTGAAGAGAGAGCTAACATATCCTTGATGATAACCACCTATTGTCATTTATCTGTAACACGGTGAGTTGTTATGGAGACTTTGTAGAGTTATGGGGACAAAAGGCCATAGGTTAGGGTGGTGGTTTTAAAGGGACAAGGGCTTAGTTGGGGGCATAATATGGCATGGAGAGTACCTGCAGGATGGTGGTGAGGGGATGTTAGGAATATGGACATAGAAGGCTGTCCAATGATTTATTGCGACATGATGCTGGAGCCTGAAGATCAGCTATTACCCAGCCTGCCTTTGCATCTATCAGCCTATACATTCATTCCAGGTTTTCCCAACTCAAACTGCCAGAGAACCTGGCCAGCCTGGAGTTTCCCCCAGGTCAGATTTGCAGAGTTGGGACATGTCCTGACTCTGCGTTCCTGACCCAGGAGAGAAAGTCATGCCTGGTAAACACACTGGCCCCATTAAATAGGATCCACAAAAAAAGGCTTTTTGAGGCTGTTCCAGCTGGAATGGTGACAAGATATCAAGCATTCTCTACTGTGTGACCCATTTATCAGCCATTAACCCATTGCGTAAACCATAGAATGGTCAACCTTGTCACATGACAGAGACTGGCTTGATTGAAAATACCTTCTTCATCACAAAGCACAGGCCAGTGGGTCAGTGTGGGATGTGAAGATGAGAGGGAAGCCCTCGTTCCCAGAAAGAAAGGTGACTGCTTGAAAACTCCACTGTTAGCAGGCAAGTGGAGACTGAGCTCTTTTGCCTAAAAGATTACAGTTTTCACCACAGGCGTCCAACCAACTCTGGCTGGAAAAGCTTGAAACTTGTTCTTGCTTGGTAGGAAACATTAGAAATTCATCACCACAACCGTCAACTGTACTTTTCTTCAGGGAATCAAGAAGAGAATTCTTAGGCCTGCATCTTGAAGCACTAAAAGAGAAACACCTTCTCTCTGTCTCTTCTAAAGATACATGCTTTTCTGTTGGAATCATCTTTTCCTGTATGAACAAGGAGTGGATGTTTGCTGCATTTATATTCAGGCTGTTGTGAAAAAATAAAACAAACATTTATGATCCTGCCCAACTAGCTACCTGATGAAGGAACAGCATTCTGCTGGCTAAAAGGTAGAAGACAGAGGGTGGTGGTGGAGGGTTGTTTTTCAGACTGGAGTCCTGTGACCAGTGGAGTGCACAAGGATCAGTGCTGGGTCCTTTACTTTTTGTCATTTACATAAATGATTTGGATGTGAGCCTAAGAGGTACAGTTAGTAAGTTTGCAGATGACACCAAAATTGGAGGTGTAGTGGACAGCGAAGAGGGTTACCTCAGATTACAACAGGATCTGGACCAGATGGGCCAATGGGCTGAGAAGTGGCAGATGGAGTTTAATTCAGATAAATG
>NC_057714.1:89641147-89680834 GCF_004010195.1 Chiloscyllium plagiosum | reverse complement strand
TTAGGGTGAGAGGGGAAAGATATAAAAGATACCTAAGGGGCAACTTTTTCATGCAGAGGGTGGTACGTGTAAGGAATGAGCTGCCAGAGGATGTGGTTGAGGCTGGTACAATTGCAACATTTAAGAGGCATTTGGATGGGTTTATGAATAGGAAAGGTTTGGAGGGATATGGGCTGGGTGCTGGCAGGTGGGACTAGATTGGGTTGGGATATCTGGTCGGGTTGGACCGAAGGGTCTGTTTCCATGCTGTACATCTCTATGACTCTATGACTCTAGTACTTCCAAATAAATCTGTTGGACTATAACCTGGTGTTGTGTGATTTTTAAATTTGTCCACCCCAATCCAACACCGGCTCCTCCACATCACAAAAATAAATGATTAATCATTCCTTTGACATAAACTTACAAGAAAGACTATTGTGTGTCTTCTTAAAAGTTCCAACTAGACCCCACCATTAAGAACACCTTCCTCTCCCCACCCCTCTTCTGCCTTGGTTTGCACCACTCTCCCTACCAACCCCCAGAAACCCCAGGAACTTTTCCCTGCAACCGGAAAAGATGTAAAACCTGCTGGTACACCACCCCTCTGACCTTCATCCAGGGGGCCAAACAATCCTTCCAGGTGAGATAGAGGTTCACCTGCCTCTCTTCCAACCTAGTTTCAAGTACTCCCGATGTGGCCTTTTCTACATCAGGGAGACCAAACGTAAATTTAGGGAACGGTTTGCTAAGCATGGGGCCCACATGGGGCCGACTGGACCTCCCAGTCACTGCCCATTTTAATTCCCCTTCCCACTCCCTTTCTGACATGACCATCCTTGGCCTCCTCCATTGCCATGATGAATCAAACTGCAAATTGGAACAAATAGGACTGCTATAGTATTAAGGGCTTAGATGGAGAGGGATTTGTTAAGTGTGTACAAGAAAATTTTCTGATCCAGTTAATGGATGCATAAAATGGAAAATGAACAAAATTAACATTTACTCTGAAATCTGAAAGAGAATATTTAAAACTTTTCTGACACTTTGCAACTTTTCTGAAGTCTGCAGTCGAGGGACAGCTTGTTCTCTGCGGAACTTTGTAAACATTCAAACTGGCCTTGTGAGCAGGGAGGAGAAAGTGAGGACTGCAGATGCTGGAGATCAGAGCTGAAAATGTGTTGCTGGAAAAGCGCAGCAGGTCAGGCAGCATCCAAGGAGCAGGAGAATTGACGTTTCGGGCATGAGCTGCTCCTTGGATGCTGCCTGACCTCCTGAGCTTTTCCAGCAACACATTTTCAGCTCTGGCCTTGTGAGCAGTCGATTTTAGATTTGAGCTAAAGAAAACATAAGAACAGTATGTCCACAACAAAGGAATGAAAAAAATAACAACTTGAGTTTTCCCAGTCTTTGTCCTTGAGACTGTGATAAGAATGGTATAAGAAGAGTTTCTGAATTATTCTCAAATGCCCTTACACAAGGTATTTTTGCCACGTGTATTGGTCCCTCTGCATTGCAGAGGTTAAAATTAATAAAGCTCTTTTCTTTGCTCTTACTAATAGTTGAGTCGAGTCAATTTAATTTCCACAACAATGTACCTACTAGAGATGTTCCAGGATACAAATGCTACAGGAAGGATAGAAAGGGAGGCAAGAGAGGAGGGGGGAGTGGCATTTTTGATAAGGGATAGCATTACAGCTGTGCTGAGGGAGGATATTCCCGGAAAGACATCCAGGGAAATTATTTGGGTGGAACTGAGAAATAAGAAAGGGATGATCATCTTATTGGGATTGTATTATAGACCCCCCAATAGTCAGAGGGAAATTGAGAAACAAACTTGTAAGGGGATCTTAGCTATCTGTAAGAATAATAGGGTAGTTATGGTAGGGGATTTTAACTTTCCAAACATTGACTGGGACTGCCATAGTGTTAAAGGTTTAGATGGAGAGGAATTTCTTAAGTGTGTACAAGACAATTTTCTGATTCAGTATGTGGATGTATCTACTAGAAAAGGTGCAAAACTTGACCTACTCTTGGGAAATAAGGCAGGGCAAATGACTGAGGTGTTAGTGGGGGAGCACTTTGAGGTCAGCGACCATAATTCTATTAGTTTTAAAATAGTGATGGAAAAGGATAGATCAGATCTAAATGTTGAAGTTCTAAATTGGCGAAAGGCCTTTTTTGACGGTATTAGGCAAGTACTTTCAAAAGCTGGTTGGGGGCATTTGTTCACAGGTAAAGGGACAGCTAGAAAATGGGAAGCCTTCAAAAATGAGATAATGAGAATCCAGAGGAAATATATTCCTGTCAGGGTGAAAGGGAAGGCTGGTAGGTATAGGGAATGCTGGATGACTAAAGGAATTGAGGGTTTTGTGGAGAAGAAGAAGAAAGCATATGCCAGGTATAGACAGGACAGTGTATAAAGGCAGCAGGAGTATACTTAAGAGGGAAATCAGGAGGGCAAAAAGAGGACATTAGATAGCTTTGGCAAATAGGGTTAAGGAGAATCCAAATACATTAATGTCTTTACAAATACATTAAGGACAAAAGAGTAACTAGGGAGAGAATAGGGCCCCTCAAAGATCAGCAAGGCGGCTTTTGTGTGGCGCCACAGAAAATGGGGGAGATACTAAACGAGTATTTTGCATTAGTGTTTACTTTGGAAGAGGACATGGAAGATATAGAATGTAGGGAAATAGATGGTGACATCTTGAAAAATGTCCATATTACAGAGGAGGAAGTGCTGGATGTCTTGAAACGCATAAAAGTGGATAAATCGCCAGGACATAATCAGATGTAGACTTGAACTCTGTGGGAAGCTAGGGAAGTGATTGCTGGGCCTCTTACTTAGATATTTGCATCATCGATAGTCACAGGTGAGGTGTTGGAAGACTGGAGGTTGGCTAATGTGGTGCCAATGTTTAAGAAAGGTGGTAAGGACAAGCCAGGGAATTATAGACCAGTGAGTTTGACGTTGGTGGTGGGCAAGCTGTTGGTGGGAATCCTGAGGGACAGGATGTACATGTATTTGGAAAGGCAAGGACTGATTAAGGATAGTCAACATGGCTTTGTGCGTGGGAAATCATGTCTCACAAACTTGATTGAGTTTTTTGAAGAAGTATCAAAGAGGATTGATGAAGGTAGAGCGGTAGACGTGATTTATATGGACTTCAGTAAGGCGTTCAACAAGGTTCCCCATGGGAGAATGGTGAGCAAGGTTCGATCTCATGGAATACAGGGAGAACTTAGCCATTTGGATATAGAACTGGCTCAAAGGTAGAAGACAGATGGTGGTGGTGGAGGTCTGTGACCAGTGGAGTGCCACAAGGATCGGTGCTAGATCCACCACTTTTCATTATTTATATAAATGATGTGAATGTGAGCATAAGAGGTACAGTTAGTAAGTTTGCAGATGACACCAAAATTGGAGGTGTAGTGGACAGCGAAGAAGGTTACCTCAGATTTCAATGGGATCTTGATCAGATGGACCAATGGGCTGAGAAGTGGCAAATGGAGTTTAATTCAGATAAATGCGAGGTGTTGCATTTTGGGAAAGCAAATCTTAGCAGGTCATATACACTTAATGGTAAGGTACTAGGGAGTGTTGCTGAACAAAGAGACCTTGACAGGTTCATAGCTCCTTGAAAGTAGAGTCGTAGGTAGATAGAATAGCGAAGAAGGTGTTTGGTATGCTTTCCTTTATTGGTCAGAGTATTGAGTACAGGAGTTGGGAGGTCATGTTGCGGCTGTACAGGACATTGGTTAGGTCACTGTTGGAACATTGCATGCAATTCTGGTCTCCTTCCTATCGGAAAGATGTTGTGAAATTTGAATGGGTTCAGAAAAGATGTACAAGGATGTTGCCAGGGTTGGAGGATTTCAGCTATAGGGAGACGTTGAATAGTCTGGGCTTGTTTTCCCTGGAACATCGGAGGCTGAGGGGTGACCTTATAGAGGTCTATAAAATCATGAGGGGCATAGATAGGGTAAATAGACAAAGTCTTTTCCCTGGAGTGAGGGAGTCCAGAATTAGAGGGCATAGTTTAAGTTGAGAGGGTAAGATATAAAAAAGACCTGAGGGGCAACATTTTCACGCAGAGGATGTTAAGTGTATGGAATGAGCTGCCAGAGGAACTGGTGGAGGCTGGTACAATTGCAACATTTAAAAGGATGGGTATATGTATAGGAAGGGTTTGGAGGGAAATGGGTCGGATGCTGGCAGTTGGGACTAGATTGGGTTGGGATATCTGGTCGGCATGGACGGGTTGGACTGAAGGGTCTGTTTCCGTGCTATACATCTCTATGACTCCATGACTCTGTTACACCTCATCTTCCGTCTGGGCAGCCTACAACCCGGAGGACTCAACATTGGTTTCTCCAATTATAAAAAACCTCCCTTCCCATCACCCTACTCTCTTCTCAGCCCCTCTCCCTCCCTTCCACTGCTCCCAGCCACCAACCAGGTTCATTCCTCCCATTGACCAACCAGGTCGTACTCGCAACCTGTCTTCACCTGTCCCCACTTCACCACCCTGCCCCCACCACCCCCTTTATCTGCAGCTTCCCCTACACCCAACCCCAGTGCTGATAAAGCGTTACACACAAAACATTGATTTCTCCACATCCTGATGCTGCCTAGCTTGCTGTGTTCTTCCAGCCTCCTACCTGTCTACTTTCTTAAAAATTGCAGAATTCAAGGGGCTAAACATTCCTCTACACATCTTCAGCACAATTGCCAAAGTTTCCCAGGGCAAATAGCTTTTGTAGGAGAGAGGGTCTTTGACATCAATGGATCTGGTTAGATCTGGGGACGTCAGGAAGAGACTGAGATGGATCACTGACTTTGCACCTAGGCTGTAGGTGGATATCTTTGTTTTTAATTCATTCACTGGCCAGGTCAGTATTTATTACCCATCCCAAATTTCCAAGTGTCAACCACATTGCTGTGAGTCTGGAATCTCATGTGTGCCAGACCATGTAAGGACGGCAGATTCCTTCCCTAAAGGACATTAGTGATTAATCAACAATGGTTTCATGATCATTATTTGACTCTTAATTCCAGATTTTTGTTGAATTCAAATTCCACTACCTGCCATGGTAGGGATTGAACCCAGGTTCCCAGAACATTACCAGGTCTCTGGGTTAATAGTCTGGTAATAATACCAATAGGCTATATAGATTAGCCTTATCTTTTTTACTGAATGCTATACTCTTCGTCATTAAATATGAGGATATTTGTAGCGACTCCACCTCTGTTTGTTGTTTAATTGACCACCCCAATTCTTGACTGAATGGGGCAGGACTGCCGAGCTGAGATCTCACCCTGTTTTCACTGTTTGGCGAGACAATGATCTTGTGTTGTAGTTTTTCCTGATTGACACCTCAGGATATGCCGAATGTTAATTTTTAATGTTAAAGTAGGAAAGATGGTGTTGACGTTTTGCTTTGCTGACTTGTAAATAGTAAAATTTCTTGTGTTCATTTTAATTTTAATTTGTGGAATCTTGAGGTGCTATTCTCTTGGTAACTACCTTAAATTTCAAATTCATGCACTTTACAACAAAGTTACTAATCCCTCACTGGATTGTAACAGAATTTGAAGGGTCTCATCCAGGGATTATAGCAAATTTGGGGGAGGGTCTCATCTGAGGTCATAACAGTAACATCAGACAAAAATCAACACAAGCCCTCAACAGCTTGAGAGCTTGGATTTGGGCATGATGCAAACTCTCACAGAATTAATCACAAAGATTTATAAAGCTGGTGGTCATGAACCCTTGCTCAGTCTGTCAGACCTTTATACATGGGGTGCTCTAGAATTCAGTGCACACTTCGCATATACCTTGTTCATTATCTTCCTCAAGAGATCACTATCAGTGTGGAAATCCAACACGGAACCCTCTGTGCCAGCACAGTCTTCCAAAAATTGTACAACTGTGTCTTTGACAGCAGAGACCTCTGTAAAAGGGCAAATGGTCTAATCTACATAGCTGTTATTGTCACAAATTTGGACAGTTGGATTACCCCTCTCCAGTTGTTAGAAAACGTCTACTGGCAGCATCTCAGCAGGAATCTCAAAGTCAATTGTCAAAGCAGGTGAACAAACTCTAATGTCCTGACAGGAACCAATCCTCCCACACTGCTGATCATGTGAAATCAGCTCCTCTACGCCAGACACTGCAAACACATATTTGGCTTCCAAAGTAGATCACCGTTTCACAATTTAAAGGTGACATCTGATCTCAAGGAGAACACAGGAAACATTTGAAGGACATTCTGAAGGCCTCATCAAAAGGAGATAAACTGGTGTTTGTGCAATGAATGGGATTTTCTGGTAACTGTACCCTGTGGCAGCTCCTCATCCGACAAGTCACAACACTGTCAGAAACTGTGTGTATAAACTCTGCTGCAGTGAAGTGATGAAAGCAGAAGGCGCACCTACAACCCACGCAAACCCCTCCTCAGACAATTACTGTCACTTCTGCCCAGATTGGCCTGTTGATTAGATTAGATTACTTACAGTGTGGAAATAGGCCCTTTGGCCCAACAAGTCCACACCGACCCTCTGAAGAGCAACCCACCCAGACCCATTCCACTGCATTTACCCCTTCACCTAACACTACGGGTAATTTAGCATGGCCAGTTCACCTAACCTGCACATCTTTGGACTATGGATGGAAACTGGAGCACCTGGAGGAAACCCACGCAGACACAGGAAGAATGTGCAAACTCCACACAGATAGTTGCCCGAGGCAGGAATTGTACCCAGGTCCCCGGCGCTGTGAGGCAGCAGTGCTAACCACTGAGCCACTGTGCAGCCATGGTGTCACCTGAGAGGACCCAACCGTCCCTGACATACATCATCCTCATCTTGAGGGATCCTACTTGATCAGTTATTACATTTAAATCTGGGATTAATAATTTTTTTTAACGAAGATATTAAGGCTTCTGAGTCAAAGCATTATATATGGAGTTAGGCCCCAGATCAGGCATGATTCCATTGAATGGTGGAACAGGTTCGAGGGGCTCAATGGACTACTGCTCCTATGACTGATCATATTGTCTATGTAACAATCTTGTGGCACAGTGCTAAGTCCCGACATTTGGGCCAGAATGTCTGGATTCAAATCCCCCATGTTCCGGAGGTGAGCCATGACATTCCCAAGCAAATTGGTTAAAAATAAACGAAGTGAATATGATAAACGGATCCATTACAGAAGGATAATATTGGTCCTTTAAATACATGGGGCCTTCACTATGTGGCACTTCAGAATTGGCATGTCCTTCCACTGACGTGTTGTCCTGCTGACCTTGCTGTAATTCATTTAAAACCTCATTAAGATCCTGTGTAGAATGGGAGCACTCAGCCGGTGGGGGGTTTGGATATTGGTAGCAGCTGTAATGAGAAGTGTGCTGGAATTGAGAAGAGCAGAGCACGCCGAGTCAGATGAGGACTGAGAGCTCGTCATAGAGGATACAGAACGCCAGATTGTGCACATTGAGATCTTAGCAGACAACCTCAGAGACTTTGAGAGAAAGACTTCCAAAAGGAGGAGCTGCCAAAAGGAACCAATACAAAGACACAGTGAAAGGGGACATGAAAACTTCACTGAGTCTGATCTTCACACTTTTCCAAAACAAGGGCAGAAAGGCTGATGGGTAATCACGAGTGGAAAGGACTCCCTCAGCAAAATGGTGACATTGAAAGAGGTGGTCATGGTACTGCAAACAGGGCAACAGAATGTTCAATGACCTGATGAGGGCAACCGAAGTAAAAAACCAGTCAGGGTTCATTTTCTCTCTTGAGCAGCACTGGAACTAATCACTATCATTCTCTCTTGTTTCTGGGAATACTAGTCTCCCTTAAAGACACTGAACATCAATGAGGGACAAGCCTTTGAACTGTTGAGGAGGTGCCCAGGTCTAGCTATGGGGAAAGGTGTAATTCAGTCCTCAGTGCAGGGAGAATTACAGAAGAAGCATGGAAATGACACAGCATGGAAGGGGACCATTCGACCCATCTTGTCCATGCTGATCCAAAGACACCCAAATGCCCTTTCTAATCCCTGGCTCAGAGCCCTGCAGCCCACAGCACTTAAGGTGCAGATCCAGATATTTTTAAAAAGGAATTTAGGGTCTCTGCCTCCACCACCAACTCAGGCAGTGAACTCCAGACACCCGCCATCCTCTGCATAAAAATGTGTTTCTTCATATCCCCTCTAATCCTTCTGCCACTTCACTTGAATCTATGGCCCCTGCTACAGGTTACAGTTCTTGGTGCCCACACCCAAGCATTGATCGTTCACAGTCCTGCAACCTTAAATTCGATTTCACCAGAAAAGAAGATTATTCAAGGGAGTCTGAGGGTACTTGTCAGAGTAGATGTTGAGAGGATTCCACGAGTGGGGGAATCTTGGACAGGAATGAGGGGAGAATAGTTTCAGAATAACGATAGACTCATTTAAAACTGAGATGTGAAGGAATCTCTTCACCCAGAGTTTAGCAAATGAGAGGAATTCTCTACCCCAGAGAGTCTTGGAGGTTGGATCACTGGAAGTATTTAAAGATGAGGTCGATAGATTTTTGAAATGATGATGAATTGAGGACTATGAGGGGCTGGCTCAAAAAAAAGTGAGACCTGGGCAGGTTCAGCCATGGTCTTGTAGATTCATACAATATACAAGACACAAAATCCACTCTCAATCTACATTAGTCCTATTTTCTTCCAATAGATCTATAGCCTTGAATGGTAAGACACTTCTTAAAGGTTGTGAGGTTTCCTACCTCAACTAACCTCTCAGGCAGTCCATTCCAGACACCCATCACCCTTGGGGTGAAAACGATTTACTTCAAATTCTCACTAAACCTCCTGCCTTTCACCCCTGTTATTGACCATTCAACTCTGCTCTTAATTATTATGATTTTACAACAATTAGGTTCCTCACTGAGAACAGTAAAGCCAATTAAAGGTATGAATCCATTCCCCCCTTTTAAGATAAAATCAGTGTAAAGTTTCCTGGCTGCAGATATTAATGCAGCACATAAATAAACTGAAGAAATAGAAGCAGCCATCTGGCATCTCTTTTCTGCTCCACCATCAGTAAGGTCATGATTAAACTTCTAAATTTACTTTCCTGGCTGTTCTCACATTCTTAGATTCCACTAGAATCCAAAAATTCAGCAATCTCAGTCTTAAATATAACCAATAACTCAACATTCACAGTTAGAGACTTCCAAAGATTCACAGCCTCTGACTGAAGACTTATCTCTTCACCTCAGTTCTAAATGGTGAGCCTCTTATCCAGAGATTATGACCCCTCAGTCTTGATTCTTCAGTCAGCTGAAAGGACCTCAGCATCTACCCTGTCAAATCCTTTAAGGATCTCACATGTTCACTGAGATCATCTCTCAATGGTTTAAGGACCAGAGAAAACAGGCTCATTGTTTTCAATCTTTCCAGATTGGATAAGATTAACAATCTAGTGAACCACAGGCAAAGCCAATAACGAGACTCCACTCCCATCAATGTCTAGTGTGTGATTAGAGGTGATAGATCGTGAAAATCAATGCCCGGTATCCTGGCAGCACTCGTACCGCCTTCTGCAACACTCCACCATGCCAGCTGCCTTTAAGGCACAATGGCAAATGGAAGGCTGGTCTCTGGGTTTCCACTGATCACATGGTTGACAGCTCTGGTGCACAGCCTACACATGCATGCACTGAAACTGCTCGGGTGGCACAGTGGTTAGCACTGCTGCCTCACAACACCAGGGACCTGGGTTCGATTCCAGACCTTAAGTGACAGTCTGCATGTCTTTCCTCCAGTTGTTGGTGATTGGCCATGCTAAATTTCCCACAGTGTCCAGGGATGTGCAGGCTAAGTGAATTATACGTGGTAAATGCGGGGTTACAAGGGTGCGTCTAGCTGGAATGCTGTTTGGAGGGTTGGTGTGGACTTGATAGGCTGAATAGCTTGGTCCCACACTGTAGGAATTCTAATGATTATATGAAAGCCATGCTGCTTCATGAAATTTGATAGAACAGACCATTGATGTGCTGACACAAAGCCTTCATGAGCTGGTTCTGTTAGGTTGACCCTTGCATTTAGAAAAGTTGAATGTCTAAGTTCATCATGGTCTTTTGATAATCAGAAAGCCTTGCTGTCATAAGGGGAAACGGCTCCAGCATTCCAACCATACGGTGATCAGATGAAGAAGAGGAGTTTGAGAAATCTTTTTGTCATTTACATAAATGATTTGGATGTGAGCATAAGAGGTACAGTTAGTAAGTTTGCAGATGATACCAAAATTGGAGGTGCAGTGGACAGCGAAGAGGGTTACCTCAGATTACAACAGGATCTGGACCAGATCAGCCAATGGGCTGAGGAGTGGCAGATGGAGTTTAATTCTGATAAATGCGAGATGCTGCATTTTGGGAAAGCAAATCTTAGCAGGACTTATACACTTAATGGAAAGGTCCTAGGGAGTATTGCTGAACAAAGAGACCTTAGAGTGCAGGTTCATAGCTTCTTGAAAGTAGAGTCACAGGTAGATAGGATAGTGAAGAAGACATTTGGTATGCTTTCCTTTATTGGTCAGAGTATTGAGTATAGGGGTTGGGAGGTCATGTTGCGGCTGTACAGGACATTGGTTAGGCCACTGTTGGAATATTGCGTGCAATTCTGGTCTCCTTCCTATCGGAAAGATGTTGTGAAACCTGAAAGGGTTCAGAAAAGATTTACAAGGATGTTGCCAGGGTTGGAGGATCTGAGCTATAAGGAGATGCTGAACAGGCTGGGCTGTGTGTTTCCTGGAGCGTCGGGGGCTGAGGGGTGACATTATAGAGGTTTACAAAATTATGAGGGGCATGGATAGGATAAATAGACAAAGTCTTTTCCCTGGGATTGGGGAGTCCAGAACTAGATAGGTTTAGGGTGAGAGGGGTAAGATATAAAAGAGTCCTAAGGGGCAACTTTTTCACACAGAGGGTGGTACGTGTATGGAATGAGCTGCCAGAGGAAGTGGTGGAGGCTGGTACAATTGCAACATTTAAGAGGCATAAGGATGGGTATATGAATAGGAAGGGTTTGGAGGGATATGGGCTGGGTGCTGGCAGGTGGGACTAGATTGGGTTGGAATATCTGGTCGGCATGGACGGGTTGGACCGAAGAGTCTGTGTCCATGCTGTACATCTCTATGACTCTATGACTCTAAATAGCAGGAAAAGGGAGAGCAGAAAAGGATAAAGGGAAGCGAGGAGGACACCAACACAAGCTTTTGCCAGTTCAATTGCTGGTGAAGAACTCAGCCATGCCATATCAATAAGTGCAACTCCAATTGCCCAGTCACCAACAGCCCCACATTTTGCCTTCGCTCCGTCACTAACCATCAGAAAATTAGCTTGGTCAAAAATAATGGCTACCACAAAGGAAGGAATGTATCGTATTATACTAAAAGTTAACTAATCACTCTTGGTCATTCCCCTGCGTATCTCCGTGTGCCTGTGCCCACCAGCAATGAATGCGAAATTCATTTCAAAATATTGGCATCATGAAGTTGGCATGCAGCTTGTATTCCATTTAATGAACATGGTTAAACATACAGCATCATTTCAATGGCACTTTCCAGACAGGCTACTGCACTTAGTCCCCATTTTGCTCCCTTGTTATCAATAAAATTTTCCAACAATGCCATAATTGACTCTCAGTCAAACTTGTAATCAGAGTGGCCTGTGCACTGTAGATCCTGGTTATCTGCTATACAAAGCCCAGCCTGTTTGCTGCAAATCTTACATTTCTTACTGTTAGTTTCTTTGAATTTTGAGAGGATGGAAGAGCAGCGAAGCTTGTCTTTCTCACTGGTGGATGAATTACAAGTCGAAACATCAGAATCTGTTTGTAATTTTGACGTGAGATTCATGAACATTGTTGGAAATACTGATTTCAACTTTGTATGTGACCTCCAAGGGTTTCCAGTCTGTGACTTCTGCCATACATCAACCTCAAGAGTGCAGCACTTCACCCCATGACAAATCCCAAAAGATAACGTATATTAAAGAGCATTAAAGCAAACTTCGTTCCAGGAACTGTTTTTCGTTTGTTCCAAAAACAACATGACATAACTAAACAAATCTTTGAATTTTGTAGATTCAGAATAAACACATCCCTGTGGTTCATGATAAAAGACTCACCTGGGATTTTAACAACATGAACTTCTGGAACATTCTGGTTGTTAAAAAAATATGAAAAGCAGAAGTTGCCGATGTCTGGGTCCATAAACCGGCAAAGCGATTGTGGCAACTCATCTGGACGATCCACGAGAGTTACTTCAAACCCACACTGATCACAGATTTCTTTCTTGGGTCCTTTTTTAAAGGCTTTACACAGGACACAGTCCCTGTAAAAGAGTTAAGATGCAGGTTGGATTAAACCAGCACAAACATAAGGGGCATCTTTCTATGTTTGCCCTCCTGCTGAGAAAGTCGCTTGCCAGGGCCGTGAAAATCAGAAATGATCTCTTCAATGTCAAATCACAATCTTTGGAGTCGGCAGGAGCATATGATTCAGATACATTTCAGCACGTTAAAATGACACTTAGGAATTTGCTGTTAAGTCAGTCAGATATATTTGTTCGAATGAGTTAGAACATAGAACATAGAACATAGAAATGTATAGCACAGAACAGACCCTTTGGCCCATGATGTTGGGACGGGGATTATTCCTAATCTAAAATAAAATAAAATAACCTAACCTATGCATCCCTCAATTCACTGCTATCCATGTGCATGTCCAGCAGTCGCTTAAATGTCCCTAATGGCTCTGCTTCCATCACTCCCACTGGCAACGCATTCCATGCATTCACAACTCTCTGCGTAAAGAACCTACCTCTGACGTCCCCTCTATACCTTCCTCCTAACACCTTAAAACTATGACCCCTCATGGCAGTCAATTCTGCCCTGGGGAAATGTCTCTGGCTATCGACTCCATCCATGCCTCTCATTACCTTGTATACCTCGATCAGGTCACCCCTCCTCTTCCTTCTCTCCAAACAGCAAAATCCGAGCTTAGTCAACCCTCTTTGTAAGACAAGCCCTCCAGTCCAGGTAGCATCCTGGCAAACCTTCTTTGTACCCTCTGTAAAGCCTCTGCACCTTTCCAGAAGTGGATACAATATTCCAAGTGTGGTCTCACCAGGGTTTTGTAGAGCTGCAGCAAAACCTCGTGGCTCTTAAACTCGATCCCACTGTTAATGAAAGCCAAACACCATATGCTTTCTTAACAACCCTGTCCACTTGGGTGGCAACTTTGAGGGACCAATGCACTTGAACACCAAGATCCCGCTGTTCCTCCACACTGCCAAGAATCCTGTCTTTAATCCTATATTCAGCATTCAAGTTCGACCTTCCAAAATGCATCACTTCGCATTTATCCAGGTTGAACTCCAGCTACCATTTCTCAGCCCAGCTCTGCATCCTCTCTATATCATGCTGCAGCCTGCAATAGCCCTTGATACTATCAACAGAGCTCTAACCTTTGTGTCATTGGAAAGCTTACTAACCCACCCCTCAACCTCCTCATCCAAGTCATTGATAAAATCTACAAAGAGCAGAGGCCCAAGAACAGAGCCCTGCGGGACTCGACTCAACACTGATTTCCAGGCAGAATACTTTCCATCTACAACCACTCTTTGCCTCCTGTCAGCCAACCAATTCTGAATCCAGACAGCCAAATCTCCCTGTATCCTATACCTCCTGACTTTATGATTGAGCCTACCATGGGGAACTTTATCAAATGCCTTGCTGAAGTCCATGTACACCACATCCACTGCACAACCTTAGTTGACCTGTCTCGTCACGTCTTCAAAGAACTCAATAAGATTTGTGAGGCATGACCTGCCCCTTACAAAGCCATGCTGACTGCTTTTAATCATGCTATATTTTTCCAAATAGTCATAAATCCTAACCCTCAGAATTCTTTCCAGAATTGTGCTGACCACAGATGTAAGACTGACTGGTCTGTAATTGCCAGGGATTTCCTTCTTACCCTTCTTGAAAAGAGGAACAACATTCGCCTCCCTCCAATCCTCCGGTACGACTCCCATGGAGTGTGAGGAAGCAAAGATCTTCACCAATGGCTTAGCAACCTCCTTTCTCGTTTCCCAGAGTAACCTAGGATAAATCTGTTTTGGCCTGGGGACTTATCAATCTTAACGTTTGCCAAAATTTCCAGCACATCAACTTCTTAAATCTTGATCTATTCAACGAGGTAAAAACAATGACTGCAGATGCTGGAAACCAGATTCTGGATGAGTGGTGCTGGAAGAGCACAGCAGTTCAGGCAGCATCCAAGGAACTTTGAAATCGATGTTTCGGGCAAAAGCCCTTCATCAGGAAACTTGATCTGTTCAAGCCTATCTCCCAGCTCCTCAACGTTTTCATTCACAACAAGGTCCCTTTTCTTTAGTGAAAACCGAAGCAGAAAACCTTATTTAGGGCTTTTAATTTATTTAATCTTTCCATTTAGGGCTTCCTAATCTTCCTAATCTGCTCAGACTCCACACACAAGTTGCCTAAACTATGTCTGATCGGCCTTACCTTCTCCCTGATCATTCTCTTATTCCTCACATATGACTAAAATGTCTTTGGATTCTCCCTCATCCTTCCTGCCAAGCCTTTTTTGTGCCCCCTCCTGGCTCTCCTCAGTCCATTTCCGAGCTCCTTCCTAGAAAGCCTGTAATCCTGTCAAGCTGTGCTAGATCCTTGCTTCCTCTACCCTACGTAAGCTGCCTTCTTCCTTTTGATGAAAAACTCCTCTGTTTTCGTCATCCAAGGCTCCTTAATCTTACCCCTTCTTGCCTGTCTCAGCAGAACAAATTTGTGCATCACTCGCAACAACTGCTCCTTAAACAGTCTCCACATGTCTGTGTCCTTTCTGTGGAACAATTGCTCCCAGTCTGTACTTCCCAACTCCTGTCTGATAGCGTCATTCCCAACTCCTGTCTGATAGCGTCATAATTTCCTTTTCCCCAATTAAATATCTTCCCCTGGTAACTGCTTCTTTCCCTCTCCATGGCTATGGTAAATGTGAGGCAGTTATGGTCACTTCTGGTCTCCAATGTTACCTCCGCTCTGTCTCGCGCTGCTCCTGACAGGAAAAAGGCCATGGGCTTCAAAATTTCTGGTACAGGTTATTAATATCTATCACAGAAAAGGAGCTAATGATACATGGGCTCGAAATCAAAAGAGTTATCAAATTACTTCCTTTTTGATGAATACAAACATTTGTCAGAGAAATAAATAAGCCATCACATACGTTATAATTGACAGAATACCTACTTAAGGTCCGTACAGACACCAGAACAAGTTGGACAGTGCTCACATGTTGGTCCTGTGAACCCCTCTGTGCATCTACACTGACCACATTCACATATTCCTTTGTTATTACATATCCGTCCATTCGGTGATTTACATGAATCCATATCTATTGAACAATGACAGGCACTGCCTGTAAAAGTAGGTAGGCACTCGCATTTTCCACAATGGCAAATGCCATTTCCTGCAACCAGAAGTCAAAAAGGTTAGAATTATGCAATCTCTACAATGCAGATAGAGGCCATTCAGCCCATCGAGTCTGCTCCAAACCACACTGCACCCGGACTCACAGTCTTCCATGCCCATAACCCAAATATACCATGGCTAATCTACCTAGCCTTAACGTGCCCAAACAGTACAGCAGTTTACCATGGCCAATCCATCTAACCTGTACATCTTTGGACTGAGGGAGGAAACTGGAGCACCCAATAGAAACCCATGCAGAAATAGGGAGGATGTGCAAACGCCACCCAAGACTAGAAGTGAACCCAGGTCTCTGTCACGATGAGGAAGCAGTGCTAACCACTGTGCCTCCGTGCCTGCCATTTTTCAACTCCGTTTAATTCAGATACACTCCAAACTTTCTATCCAGCTGAAATTTTTAAACATACTTCCTGCAGTGATTGCTGTTTTAGATGGTAAGCATGTTGTGCAGTACCAGCATTATAGTGTGGGAAATGACCAAAGGATACCAAATACAGCAAGGGGGCTGTCATGTAAAAATTCCTTTTGAAGTAAATTTCACCAATCAGAATGGCTGTCAGTGCTTTATCTGTATACTTCAACCTTTGTAAAGGTTGTTTAAGCATTAAGAAAACTGACTAAATAAACATGGAACAAAAAATACTGTTAGCGGGAAGCTAATGGAATGTTGCAGTCCCTAAACCCATGGTCTCATGACCAATAAAGCAACTTGCTATGAAAGTAAGGTGTGAGAGTTTAGCATTCCAGGAGCTATGCCTCCAAGGGCAGCAGTTCTGTGATACTTTAACTGGTCTTGAAGCTGGTCACAGAAAGTTGCAATGGTTTGTGTTGAGGTTTATTCCCAGCAGCACAGGGACACAGGACTCTGTCCTCTTCAGCCTGGGAAGCACACTGAAATAAACATCAGTTGCGCCTGGAGGACCATCAGTTCGGTGAAAGATGCTCTTTGGTCTGCCTGACATGTGTTGGTCTTCCAAAGCAAGAAGTTGACCCCCAACTGAGTATTGCAGATGGGAACACTCCAAGGTTCAGGACGGCATGCTGGGGAATACATGAAAGCTTGGAGCAGCTGCTGCCAAGGTGTAGTGGGGAAAGATCACTGCCTGAGGTCTTCCTGCTGAAGGTAAATGGGAGTCCATTCAGTTATTGGACCCTCCTAGTGCCTCAAATATATGTAAATATTAGTATTAAATGTATAAGAGAGGTCTTTGGGGTTTTTTGGATAGAATCTTAGCCCAATGTTTGTTCATTTGATATACAGCATGGTGGCTCAGTGGTTAGCACTGCTGCCTCACAGCACCAGGGACCTGGCTTCAATTCCCGCCTCAGGCAACTGTCTGTGAAAGGAGTTTGCACATTCTCCCTGTGTTTGCGTGGGTTTCCTCCGGGTGCTCCGGTTTCCTCTCATTGTCCAAAGATGTGCAGGTTAGGTGAATTGGCCATGCTAAATTGTCTGGAGTGTTAGGTGCAAGGATAAATGTAGTGGAATGGGTCTGGGTGGGTTGCTCTTTGGAGGGTTGGTGTGGACTTGTTGGGCTGAAGGGCCTGTTTCCACACTGTAGGGAACCTAATCATATACAGAACCGAACTGCATTTGTCCAGTCTATATACACACACAAAGAGATGTTTTATGAATAAAGTAAATTTATGAGATTAGCTCAGCTCTGTAACTAACTTGATACTAACAGAGGCTATGGGTTCAGTTCCTCAGGGTTAGTTTCATGGAATGTAGATACGGTTGGTGGAATAATGTGGATGTCTTCATTTTAGCCTTGGTGTCTTCTGGTTTACTGGGTATCAATTACTTCAGTTTGTACCAATTTTAAGAACACACATTTGGGGCAAGCACAAATTAATTTCCACCATTAACATCATCATAACTTGTTGCCCATCAGGACTCCCTAGAGTATAGACCATGATATTTTGGCTGGAAAAATATTTTCTCATACTCATTTTCCTGCCTGTTCCATTCTCATTCTTCCTCCATTGTCGCAGCTGAAATAAAGGGCTACTCTTGGAATTTTTGAAGAGAAACTGACCAATAAATGGATTTTATTAAATCTTCCTTACTGAGCCAATTGCAAAAGATTATCCCAAAAATATAGACTATATGAAGAAAAATACAGGACTTGTTTCCAGGATTCATGAAACTGACATCACAATTTTAAAAATGCATTGGAAACATTGGAACAAAAATCATCTGAAGCCCCTCACTCTCATTCAAAACGGACTCGAATCATAGAATCTCTGCAGTTTGGAAGCAGGCCACTCAGCCCATTAAGTGCACACTGACTCTTTACAGAGCATCCCACCCAGACCCAAACCCCCTATTCTATCCCTGTAACTCTGCATTTCCCATAGCTAATTCACCTAATCTACACATCCCTCGACACTACAGGCAATTTAGCATGACCAGTCCACCTAAACCGCACATCTTCGGACTTTGGGGGGGAAACTGGAACACCCAGAGAAAATCATGCAGGCACAGAGAGAATGCACAGACTCCACACAGTGTTCTGAAGGCAAATAAACCTGGCATTCTGAAGCAAATTGGAATATAGATTAAATACTATTTGTGTGTCAATGCTTCAACAAGTAAGGTGTGTGGGCTGAAGTAATCAGGCAGAATTAAAACCTGTTCACCCAATATTTCAACTTCTCTGTACTCATTCTGTGCCTGTGGAATTGACAGCACCGATCAGAAAAAAATCTCCATTACTGCAAATTTGGCATGGGAAAGCTTCTCCTAGTTTCAGTGTGCCTGAAATACTTGCTTTATTGTACCAACATCACACACCCCTGGCCCCCAAGAATGACAGCAAATCAAATAAACTCTTCTTTTCTCACACACTTTATGAATAGCATTTTGAAAATGAGATTAGACAAGTACAGCTAATCACAGTAGGTTTCTTCAGGTCACTGAGATCAGGGACAATGTGTGAAGAATTCTCGGCGTAAAACCTACATTGACAACCCTGCTCCACAGATCAGTGCAATAACCCCTACACCCAATGTATCTGTTAACTTTATCTATCAAGTGAAATATATCAACAAATTCAGAGGTTTATAGAGTCATAGAGATATACAGCAGGGAAACAGACGCTTCTGTCCAACTTGTCCATGCCGACCAGATATCCTAAACTAATCTAGTCCCATTAGGCAAAACTTGGCTAAACCCTTCCTATTTATGTACCATCCAGATGCCTTTTAAATGTTGTAATTATACCAACCTCCACAATTTCCTCTGGCAGGTCATTCCATACACACACCGCATGAAAAGGTTGCCCCTTAGGACCCTTTTTAAATCTTTCTCCTCTCACCTTATACCTATGCCCTCTAGTTCTGGACTCCTCCATCCCAGGGAAAAGACCTTTTCCAAGAACCCTATCCATGCCTCCATGATTTTATCAACCTCCATAAGGTCACCTCTCAGCCTTCGATGCTCCAGGGAAAACAGGCCTAGCCTATTCAGCCTCTCCCTGTAGCTCAAACCCTCCAACCCTGGCAACATCCTCGTAAATCTTTTCTGAACCCATTTCAAGTTTCACAATGTCCTTTGTGAATCCCATCTCAGTTCAGCACTGGCTTCAGTGATCATGGTATCACTTTTCTAACAGTCCTGATAGATAAAAAATTCTGTATGACGCACTTAGTCATAGACCCAAACATTGGCCAGGAATTTTGCCACAACAGAGACCCTCTCCACTGAGGCAAATATACCCCAGAGCTCAGGAATTTCAATTTCTGTATCCAAACATGGCACCTCTCATCTTTTGCAGGAGCAGCTGATAGCTGGTGTATGCATAGGTCCTGGAGGTAGGTGTCCATTTAAAAGACCAGAGACCTCCAATGAAATGGGATTTCGCAGTCACTGTTGTTGGGAATCTAGATTGTCGAGATTAGACTTGGTAAGAGCAGATCTTTTGTCTTTACATGTCTTTATGATAGCAAGGTAACCCTCTGGAAAGCTGAAGTATCCTTGTGGATATGTTCCTCGCATACCTTGGGATCAGGGATCTTTTTGGTGGGTGGTGTCAGGTGGAATTGTTTGAGTCTCTCAACTGGAGAAGGTTGTGTTTGAAAAGTGCATAACTATTATGAAACTTCCCAATTTGTCAAGAGCTGTCAAGTTGACTTAAACTGTGTCATGATGTGTCAACAAGTGTTAATGTGTCAAGATGTGTCACTGTCAAAAACATGCACATTTATGAATATCAGTACTCTTCTCAGTATAGTGTAACCTAAAATATAGAAATTATAGAAATAAAACTACAATTTTTCCCCATAAATGGGCACTTGTGGTTAATTAATGCATTGGCATGATACATGAAGGGGAAAGAGTGGTGGATAGCAGGCACTTCTTTCATAGAGGATTGGAAAGGATGATGAGGAATTTGGTTAGGTTGCATGAGGAGTGTGTGTGTGTGTGGTGAAGGGGTGAGGGGATGAAAGGGGCAAAGGTTGAAAGAATGCTTTATATTTTTGCTCTTAGGGAGAGGTAAGATATCCCATTGGATCTGGTCTCAGGACACCTAAGGTGAGGTAAGGCACCATTTGCAATTGTGAAAAGACATGCTTGTGCATAAATATTGCATATACTGGATATAGGTTTGCTTGCTAAGCTGGAAGGTTCATGTTCAGATGTTTCGCCACCCTATTAGGTAACATCTTCAGTGAGCTTCCTGACGAAGCATGGCTGATGATTCCTGCTTTCTATTTATATGTTTGGGTTTTTTTAGATTAGATTCCCTACAGTGCAGAAACAGGCCCTTCGGCCCAACTAGTCCACACTGACCGTCTGACGAGTAACCCACCTAGACCCATTTCCCTCTGACTAATGCACCTAACACTATGCGCAATTGACCATGGCCAAATCACCTAAGCTGCACATCTTTGGAATGTGGAAGGAAACCGGAGCACCCAGAGGAAACCCACGCAGACAACACAGGGAGAATGTGCAAACTCCACACAGACAGTTGCCGAGGCTGGAATTGAACCTGGAACCCTGCTGCTGTGAGGCAACGGTGCTAACCACTGAGCCACTGTGCCGCCCTATGGGTTGGTGATGTCATTTCCTGCGGTGACATTATTTCCTATGGTGATGTCATTTCCTGTTCTTTTTCTCAGGAGGTGGTAAATCGGGTCCAGGTCAATGGGTTTGTTGATAGAGTTCCGGTTGGAATGCCATGCTTCTAGGAATTCTCATGCATGTCTCTGTTTGGCTTGTCCTAGGATGGATGCATTTTCCGAGTCGAAGGGATATCCTTCCTTATCTCGATGTAACTGGAGGCTCACTGAAGATGTTACCTAGGACAAGCCAAACAGAGACACGCACGAGACTTCCTAGAAGTATGGCATTCCAACCGGAACTCTATCAGCAAACACATTGACCTGGACCCGATTTACCACCCCCTGAGAAAAAGAAGAGGAAATTACATCACCATAGGAAATGATGTCACCACAGGAAATGGCATCACCATCCCAAAGAAACCCAAACATATAAATAGAAAGCAGGAATCATCAGTAATGCTTCGTCCGGAGGCCCACTGAAGATGTTACTTAGTATGGTGACGAAATGTATGAACGTGAACCTTCCAGCTTAGCGAGCAATCCTACATCCAGAACCTCAACCTGAGCTACAAGTCTTCTCAAAACTCGCTGACTGTATACACTCATTGGGTTTGGCATCATTGTCAAGAACTGTCCAAACAATAAAACAAATGGAGTTAGTGCTCACTATTTCAGAGTGCAGCACTAAAGCAATTGTGCAGCATTACTGATTTCCCAAACTACCAATTTCACAATGGAATTCCTATTGACAGACAGCTCTAACTGATTATTGAATGGAAATGCTTGTTTACAAAAGACTTTGAGCACTTGACTCAAATTATTATTTTCATAATGGATAAAGTGAAGAACTTTAATAATTTTATTTTGTATGTAACAAACTTTGTGTTTTGCATTATCATTTTCTAATAGTGATATTCTCAAAGACTGGTAACTTCAATTTTCTGTCAGCATGATTGTTGGGTTATCCCATGCTAGGTATTAGTTGAGAGATGGACAAAGGATTTTATGAATTGGCACTCAATTGGCATACATGGGTAATGGATTTACTGGGGACATTTGGGTATAAGACACTATGGTAGATGGGTATATTGCCATGGATGGCCAGGGCGATTGGAAGATTGGCATTGGATGCAGGGATATGAATGGCTATGCAGAATGGATAGATTGGTATGGAGTGCAAAGGAAATATGTGAGGTCAAGGGTTTGGCACATTGGTGTTGAGACATGAATGGCCTTAGAGGATGAGGAGATGGGCATAGATTGGCACAGAGGATCTGACAGACAATGGAGGTGAGGCCATTGGTATTTGTAGACAGAAATGGGGCATGGAGAGTGAGGGATGTGAGTGAAGGCAGTGAGAGCACATAGAATGTTTAATATTCAATCTATATTTTTAAACTGTAAACACAGTGCCAGAGTCCCAAGGCAAGCTGCCTGCCCAGCCCATATTGTGATCTGGGCAGCAATGCAGTTTCTTACCAAGCCACCCGGCCTGACTTGTAATCCAGCTAGGCCCCTGGATCAAAACACAGATGTGGAGGTGGACAAATTTAAAGATTGGTTTCATGGAGCTGGAATCTTTCCTGACTCTGCACAATTAACCCATGAAGAAAAATCTGCGCTATTGATTTTCTTTTAGCTCAGTGCACTTAGCCCATCTACTTCAGCTGAGTTAATGGAATTGAACAGAATGGATCTGGATTAGCTGCTGGAGATATCAGAATACAGGAAGGTCCCCAGTCAATATCAAACTGAACGTCTAGCTCGGCTAAGTAAAGACTGCTATTTCCATTTCCCGCAATCTTCTTACCAATCCTTTAAACTGTGATGAAATACTCTATATCCATGTTTTCTACTGAGCAAACCAGCAATCAGTGCATAGTAACATTTATGGAACGGCCATTCGAAGAGTTGCTAGATAGCAACATTCAATTTGGCCCAGCAATAGAGGGGAGGGATTTATCACAAGATATTTGATTGGTCACTCAGGAGAGTTCGCAAGTCACTAAGAGGAGTTTAAAGGTTCCACCTTGTGAGAGAGTGACAGAAGCAGACTCCATGTTAAGAGTAATGCAGCTGTCCTGATGAAACAGGTGGATTCTGTGTAAAGGAGGAGTTGGATTGCCCTGTGCTAATAGAACTCCAGAAAAAGTTCTAGGAATCCGTAGGCAGCTAAATGTTGGAATCAAGGCTCAGAAAATGTTCTGGGGAGCTGAGAATATGGGTAGGTCTCTGATCTTCTGTGTTGGACGGAGGCCACAAGGATCTTGGAAGGAGCCAGCAACCATCAACAATTTAGTGCAGCTGAACGATGAGGAGATGAAAAGCTTACATGAATATTCGCGTGATGCAGTCGAGCACAATCGGAGCTTGAGAGAATACTCAAAGGCAGGACCAGTTCATGGAGACTGTCAGTCAGTCAAGGGCTCATAATGGAGTGCTGACACATCATATCCAGAACGCAGGGACCACTGAACTACGAAAGGAGGGTGATTGGCCACAGTCATTGAGCCAGTCCATGACTGAGTGGCTCCTAAAAAAGTGTTTCAATGTCAAATCAACAAAATTGACGAGTTGAAATCCCATGTAAAATTTAATGAGATTTGATGACTAACCACATCTTAACATCAAACCTCTACAGTGTGAAAGCAGGCCAATCAGCCCATTAAGTCCGTGGGCGGCACGGTGACACAGTGGTTAGCACTGCTGCCTCACAGCGCCAGAGACCCGGGTTCAATTCCTGCCTCGGGCGACTGACTGTATGGAGTTTGCACATTCTCCCCGTGTCTGCGTGGGTTTCCTCCGGGTGCTCCGGTTTCCTCCCACAGTCCAAAAATGTGCAGGTCAGGTGAATTGGCCACGCTAAATTGCCCGTAGTGTTAGGTGCAGGGGTAAATGTAGGGGAATGGGTCTGGGTGGGTTGCGCTTCGGCGGGTCGGTGTGGACTTGTTGGGCCGAAGGGCCTGTTTCCACACTGGGGTAAGTAATCTAATCTAATCTAAACAATGACCCTCTGAAGAGCAGCCCACACAGACCCACCCCCCCATTCCTGTAAGCCTGTATTTCCCATGGTTAACCTGTATATCCTTGTGATTGTGGGAGGAAACTATAGCACCTGGAGAAAAACCCATGCAGATACAGGGAGAATGTCTGTGTGGAGTTTGCACAGTTCTTGAGGCTGGAATTGAACCCAGGACCCTGGTGCTGTGAGGCTGAGCCACTGAGCCACTGTGCTGTCCTATTAACAGGCAGGAATTACAGTGAAATCCATTTGATGTGACTGGAATGTCTGATTACTGTGCATTAGCCATATTGACCAATGTTAACTGACTCACTGACTGTGGTCAATCACCCTCTTTTCATGGTTCAGTGTCCTGGAGTTCTGGATATGATGTGTCAGCACTCCATTATATACTATGGAATAACTGCATGATTTTATGCTTTTACTATGTTTTCTGCATCTCAACATTTTTTTTACTTTAAAAGTAAAAGTTACTGGTTCCTGGTCAGATCATAACATAAAATTGGCAGTTGGATCCAGGATCATAACAATACCCAATGATGTTTACCAACTTTCACATTTGTGTCAATCACAAATAAGTTCAAATTCTGAAGACCAAGAATCAGCATATGGAAACGCAAATAAAACAGAAAGTGCAAGAGAAACTCAGCAGATGAGGTAGCAGCTGTGGAGAGAGTCAATATGACTCCTCTTCAGAACTGAAGGCGGCTGGAAAGTGATTGTTTTTATGCTGTTAACAGAAGAGGAGGACATACAAGTGGAACAGATGGAGAAGGTGTTGGAGTAAAGGACAAAGGGATGGTAGGGGAGGAGGAAATATAGATGCAGAATTGTTGTTACCAGTAGGTTTGAATCATAGAAAATTGATCAGCTCTGTGTGGAATAAACCAATGCAACCATGCCATGCAGTGGGTGAGGAATATGTAATCAAAATGGAAGACAGTGTTCATGGTCAGAAATTGTTGAACTCAATGTTGAGTCCTGAAGACTGTAATGTTCCTAAGGAGAAAATGAGGTGAGCTTGCTTTGGCTTCACTGGAACAGTGCAACAGGCCTGGGGTAGAAATAGTAAGTTAGCTCGCTGAGCTGAAAGGTTTGTTTTCAGACATTTCATCACCATAACCAGGTAACATCATCTGTGAGAGTCTCCAGTGAAGCACTGGTGGTATGTCCTGGCTCTCTGTTTACAGGTCTTGGTTTCTTAAGATGGTAGAAATGTTAGCATGAGAACAAGATGTGTATTCAAATAGCAAATAACCAGAAAGCCACTGAAAGAGTCATATTGGACTCAAAATGTTAACTTTGCTGTTAACATCCACAGATGCTGCCAAAGTCATTCAGTATTTTTGTTCATTATGTCCTGTTTTTATTTCAGCATCCCACAGTATTTTGCTCAGATTATGGGAAAGTAAATACAGGTAGATTCTGCATTCTGCTGTACACTTGCCTCCACAGAGCAATCCATTGAATCGGTCACAACTGAAGTTATCACATTCGCAATATTTGCCTGAGATGTATTCATTGGGATTTTCCCTCTTTTTGCATTCACATTCCCCACAGATACAATCTCCATTACCACTGCAAACTAGAGATGCATTATCTTTTCTACAGGAGGCAAGCATATCCTCACGATATATTTCATCAATGTTGCATTCACAAAATCGACCAATGCGTCCTTCATTGCATCTGAAAATGAAACAGTTAAATCTTAAAATCAGCTTCAGGAAATCATAATCTTAGCTTCTTCTTTAAAAACAACCACCCTTAGTCTCAAGGGAGATCACCCCAAACTTTGGACTGGGAACTTAATAGTTTTCTGGGTGCATCATTAAACTAAATATGCCCCTTTTATTTTGTGTTTTATTTTTGCTCTTATCTCTTTCTTAATCGTAAAGCCACAAGACCATAAGATGTAGGAGCAGAATTAGATCATTCAGCCCATTGAGTCTGTTCCACTATCCAATCATGGTTGATATGTTTTTCAATCTCCTTGGCCTGCCTCTCCGTGTAACCTTCAAACCCTAACTCATCAAGAATTTATCAATCACTGTCTTAAATGAAAAGACAAAAATTGTTGAAGAAGATCAGCAGGTTTGGTAGCATTTGTGGGAAGAAAGCAGAGTTGACAATTTGACTCTGGTAACTCTTCATTAGAACCTCTGTCCTACCTCTGTCTTAAATGCACTCTTTGCGTTCAGAGGACTGTTATCCTGCCATTTTCACCTCATTGAGACATTTCATTGTTTCTTATTTGTCCCATTATCACTCTCTCTGGCTTTTACACCATCAAAACTTGTGCCATTTAACCTGTCCTGCCCTGCACTCTATCAAAGAATACTCCATTTGGTCTTCTTCCTACTCTCCTCCTTTTCACTGATTCAAAAGCAACTGACTTTTGTCAGTTCTCTTGAAAATAATCATTGATCTGAAACACTACCAGATCAGCTGAAAGTTTCCATGTTTTCTGTTCTTGGATTTCACACATCTGCAGTATTTTGCTTTTGCTGTTCTCAACTGTGTTGTTTCACTCAGTAGGAAAAACTTGATTTAAGATCATCAGGGAAAAGAGCAAACAAATTCTCAGCCAAAATTAAAAGATTTTATTGCAGGTCAAACATTTGTGGCTGAATAGGAAAATTATGTTCAAAACAATGTGGCAGGAGTCAAATATTAAAAACAGAGAAGGCAAGGGGCATGATTAACTTGTGCCCCAGAAGAAATCACATTCCGAGCTATTTGATTGCTGTGTACAGCTATAACACTGGCAACTAACTGAGAATGTGGGAAATATGGGTTGAGAGTGGGGTGCTGGAAAAGCACAGCAGGTCAGGCAGCATCTGAGGAGCAGGAAAATCGATGTTTTGGGCAAGAACCCTTCATCAGGAATGAGTTCATTACTGACGAAGGGCTCTTGCCTGAAACATCGATCTCATGCTCCTCGGATGCTGCCTGACCTGTTGTGCTTTTCCATCACCCCACTGTCGACTCTGATCTCCAGCATCTGCAGTCCTCACTTTCTCCAATGTGGGAAATATGTCCTGCCCACAAATAAAAACATCAAGATGAATTCAATCCTGTCCCTTAATGCTGGACTCAATAATGAGACATGCAGGGCCATGTAATTAAGTAAAATTGCTCGAGAAAAGACAATTCAAACTTGAATTTCAGTTCTGAAATTGGCAGAATTTCAGGTAAAATTTTGAAGAATGTGCAAGGACAGAGTTGGCTCGCATGAACAGATCTTTACAAGTGGCAGGACACACTAAGAGAGCAAGTGGAGAAGTATCTCAGGAAAACAGGAACAGTAGAGCCCTTCAGCTCCTTGGGCCTGCCCCTCATTCAATAAGATTGATCTAACCATAACCTTAGTTGCTTTCTTCTGTCCTTCATAACCTGTGACACCCTTGTGGATCAAAAATCTGTCTAATTCAGCTGTGGATATAGTCAATGACCCAGTTGCAATTATTTTTGGGGAAGAAAATTCCAAAGATTACCAACCATATACGAGAAGAAATTCTTCCACATCTAATTCTTAAATGGGAGATCCCTTACATTAAACTGTGATTTCCCCCCACCCCCCACCCCAATCTAGGTTCTTCCATGAGAGGAAATATTCTCTCTTTAATCCACTCAGAAAAATAAGATTAACTTTTATTCTTCTAAACTCTGAATGGGTTTGCTCTGGAGCTGATCAAACTTTCCTCACACGACTGCCTCTTCATTTCTGGTAGCACTTCAGTGAATGTCTCTGAACAGTTTCTATGCAGACATATCCAAGTAAGGACATCAGCTACACACAGTTTTCAGAAATGACCTTCGTCGTTATAGCAAGCCTTCACCACCTTTACAGTCTTCTTCCCTGACATAATCTCTAAAGGCTGGTATCCCATCACCATACACCCTTTATTTGAACATGGAGAGTCCTTGACACTGACTTAGCTCCCTCAGAGCCAGCTCTCAAAGTGAATAGGGTGTCTGACACTCCTGTTCTTATCTGTCAGCCAGGAATCCCTGATTGGACCAGATTAACAGCCCCAATCAGGGAACTCATATTCTCTGAGGTCCACCTGGCTGACCTTGTTACAATCACTACATACCTCCTCCTCTGAGTCCAAGGACATAGGCTGGTTATTTCTATTTTGAGATGAAGCAGTTCATTTAATTGATATTAATGCTGTTATCTCATTACCCATTTTTTTACAGCCAGTTGTAGTATTTGAAGTTCAGTTGCCATACACCAATGGTAACTCAGCATCTCATTAAGGGTTAAACAAAAGTCACACGCCTCTACCAGTCATCTTAACCAAGTCAAAAATCCTGACACAGATTTCCTGGTTCTCAAATTGCCAAGTAAAATCGATAGCATCTCAGAATTAAAGAAAGTTTGGGGTTGTAGTATTCCTTACTAAATCTATCAGCTCCTGAAAGGTTTTAGTACCTGGTGTCTCAGGGAAAGTTAGGCTCTTAATAACTTAAAAAGCTGTAAGTCCACAAGCTCTCAGGAGAATTACTCAGTGCTTTTCATCTGCCCCAATGTTATTTGCCCAGAAAATTAATGCTTTCTTTCCACATGCTGGGCCCAGTCTTCAACAGCAGGATTGAACAAATCAAGCTTCTACAGTAATGGCATGATTGCCAGAAAATCTTACCCCAACTCAAAGACGACGGTTATGAGCGAATATCGTCAAATTCTTTCAAATAAAGTCCAACTTTCTTCAGTCTCTTTCTGTTTAAATCATATTCTATATTTCTATTCTTCCTACCGAAATGGACAATTTTCACAATATATTCCACCTATCAAATGTTTGCCTACTCTCTCAACTAATCTATGTTTCCTTGCAAACACAGGTATTATCCACACAACTTGCTTTCCTACCTAACACTGTGTTGTCAGAAAATTTGGCTACAATGCAGTCATCCCTTCATCCAAGTCATTAATATAGATCATAATTACTTTAGCCACTAGCACTGATGTCTGTGGAACTCCATTAGTTAAAGCTTGCCAAGTTGAAATTCCCAATACACTGTTTCCTATTAGTTATCCAATCCTTTACCTTATTTAATATATTACTTCCAACATTAGAGCTCTTATCTCGAGTGGGAACATTTTTTTGCAGCACTAGCCAAAGGTATCCTGTTTCTTATCTTGAATTGTGGCACTAATTCTCACTTTTTTTGCTGTTTAAGATAATTTTAGTGCTCTCTTAATGTTAGGAATCGTATTAGGCTCCACTCAATCTGATAATAGAGTCCAACAAGGTGAGAGGTGCTATTTTTGACTCCTCATAGTCTAATGAGCCTATGATAACTTGCATCTTTTCTATCATGCAATGAACTATATATTGTTGTTAAGACAGGTGCCTCTTCTTGTTAAACCCATTCATGGTTCATCCCCTAGCACCTTTCATCATTAGGCTCTTTGATTCAGTATAGAATGGCAATTTGACGGCAACACCCTAGCCCAATCATTAGCTGGCAGTGGTTGGTTCTGAAAGACACAGAACATTCTGCAACTAATGGGATCCTTTCAGAATTGAGGGAATTCTGCAAGATTTCATTCAATGCAGCTACTATCTCTGAAACCACTTCTTTTAAGACCCTGGGATGTAACCCATTAGTTTCAAGGGGCTGTCAGCCATGTGTTAATATGGACTGGGTCAGAAGACTGTTTCTCTGTACCTATTTTTCTCCATTTTTAAATTTATTCCTGAATCTGCAATGCTGGACTTTTTGTTTTAAGAACTGTAACTGAAAGAGCTGTGCCTAGGACCTTTGTACCTAAGATAAGCAGCAACTTGCCTTTTCACTGTACTCATTTCAACACATGTAGCAACTAAGCTAATTCATTTATTCCAGCTACATTAACATTCCTAATGCATTTCCTCCAGAAATGATGCTGTAGGATCTTTGCTTCATGATGCAATGAGTACAAAAGCAGGGAAGCTGTGTTGAAACTTTATAAATCTGGCTAGCCTACATTTGGAATTTCTATTTCAAGTTGTGGTGACAACATAAGTGTTGGCAATTTAGGAATGTGAAGGATTCTCTACCCCAGACAGCTGTAGGTGCTCAGTTATTGACAGCTCTCCCAATTTTGCCACTAGCTCCAGATGTTGGGAAGGAAGACTTTACAAGGTTGACAGGGCTGAATTACCCCTTCGTCATTTCCAATGACTAGTTCAATGCCAAGTGATCCATATAGTTTCATTCCATTTTGGAGATTTTTCAGCAGTTTGATATAATTGAGTGATTTGCTAGAGTTATCAGAAGGCAGTTAGCAGTCAACTACACTGTTGTGGGTCTAAAGGTACATGCAGGCCAGACCAGCAGCTTGCCTTCCCTAAAGGACATAGTGAACCAGATGAATTTGTTTACAGCAATCAACAATACCCATTATTAGATTTTTTTTATTTCAGACTTTGTCAAATTCAAATTCCACCATCAGCTATACTGTGTTTCAAACACCCTTCCCCAAACATTACCCCTGAATCACTAATCCAGCAATAATGTCATCATGTCATCACCTCTCTACTTTTTTGTTGTAATTTTCCCTGTTATCAATAATGTGCTAAATAACTTAGTAACTTACTTGCATACTCCACACTCTATTTTTCCATTCCCCTCATTGCAATCTGGGCGTTTTGTGATTTCTTGTTTATGGCACTCACATTCACATAAAAACTTCAAAGTGATTTCCACTTTCTCATTAAAACCCGTTGGCTTGAGCTGAATAGTTGCTTCCTGCTCATTTTTTGGGCATTTCTTTGCTGTAATATGTATGTCAAATTTCACCTGGAAAGACCAGAGTGGCATTTTAAAAATTGTTCTTCTTGTAAGGGTTATTAATGAAGTGCTGCTGCAGACTGATCAACACAGACAATACTTTACTGTTGAGAGATCAAGGATGAAGGTTTAAAACCACAGAACAGATATCTACATGGTTGTAAAGAGTAAAATGAAGTCATGTATTAAGAAATGGTGATTAAATTGCAAGATACTGGAGATTTAGAAGCTGCAACCCCACAGGAAGAAGGAAAGATGGAGGAAATTAAGAACATCCATAAGTTTGCAGTCATGAAGAAGAATAAATTAGAATTTTTAAGTCTGAAATCAAAATTTCTTTGTATAATGCACTAAGAACATCAAAAGAATGCATATGACAATCTATTCATAGGTTCTGCAGTAAAGTAGCTTTATCACACTGTATTAATGCTTAAGGAGGAAAACAATATTCTAAAATCAGCTTTTAACCTGTCAAATATTTCAATATGCAAAGCATGATGACGGTATCCATGCAAGAACTCCAAAGTATTGTTGTGCAAATGTATGATAAGATGCAAATTTCACCACTTCTTGGCAAGTGGTTGTGATCAAAACTACTCAGCTTTGATAAGGTGCCATGCATGTTGGGGAGTTGCCCGTTCTGGCATTACAGGTTACCTAGGAACCAGGCTCAGGGGAAAGTAAGCTGTGAGAAGGACTCAGCAGATGAATATTGATAGGTTTAATAAGTGGGCAAGAACCTGGCAGATGGATTATTTTGTGGGAATTGTAAAAGTATCTATTTTGGTATAAAATGTTGAATGTTTTTAAAATGGTGAGAGATTAGGAAATGTTGGTGTTTAAATGTCCCTTTCACACATATCACAAAAAGTTAATGCATAGATGCAACAAGCAATTCAGGGAAATAGAATGCAAAGAGACTAGATTATATGAAAAAGAAACCTCACGCAATGACACTGTGTTATAGTGAAGCATCACTTGGAGTACCATGTGGTATTTCAATCTCTTTACCAAAGGAAAGTTCAATCTTTCTTCAAAAGGATTTGAAAAGTGTTTTGCTGGAAAAGCACAGCGGGTCAGGCAGCATCTGAGGAGCAGGAGAATCGACCTTTCGGTGATGTGACAAACAGTGTGACAAAGGTTTACAGGAGTATTTTCTGAGAACTGAGACCAGATTCTCCAGTAGGTGATCAGTTTCTGGCCCTATTTGGGAAGATGCCTCAATTCCAAAAGCTGTCAGCAAATTATTTGACTTCCACAGCCAGTGGAAGGGTTTAGATTTAGTTCTTGGGTCAAGTGGAATGATGATGAGACGGGAACAGGATACTAAGTTGGATGATCTATCATCTTCATATTGAACATTGGAGCAGGCTCGAAAGACAGAAATAGCCTACTCCTGCTCCTAGTTTCTATGTTGCCATCAGATCTCTGGCAGCTCTTCAGTCCCACCAGTGGCACTATTAGCCATTATCACTGCTAAGATTGCAGACGGTCCTTGAGCATGTGTGTCACTGGAAGTCAGAGTTCAAGGTTAGAGTGTTGACCTTATAAGGCATGCCCCAGAAGGATGATACAATTGGGATGTTGGTTAGGGAGGTGGGGGCGCGGAGTCACAGACATATACAGCACAGAAAAATGCCCTTTGGCCCATTTCAACCATACCAGTCAAAATTAACCACCCAACTATTCTAATCTCATTTTCCAGTACTTCTCCAAGAGTCTTCTATGCTCTTGCATCACAAGAGCGTATTTAAATACTTAAATTTCCACTACCCTCTGGATGAAAACATGGTTCCTCATATCCCCTTTAAACCTCCTGCTCCTTATTTAAAAAGAACGTGTACGCTTGAAACAGAGGCAGTGATTGCCAGTCTTTCCTGGAGCATGCAGCAGGGGGCCATGCTGTACCTTGTGGCACTGCCATGTGACACACTACCATGAGGATGATGCCTTAGAAAGCCATTGATTGGCTAATTAAGGGTCGCAGATAGGAAGTGAGGCTACCCAGAACCCAAACTGCATCTGCTAAGACCGAGGACAGGCAGATAAGCAATGGGCTTGGCAATCCCGGTCATCACACCCAATTATACACTGCCTCTGCCCATCTGCCATCTTGCTCCCATATTCTGATAAGATTGGCATTAAGACATTTCTTCACTTCCCAAACAGTACACACAAAGTAATTCATCAGATGTATTACTGACCGAGTATTACTGACCACGATCGAAGTGCAAACATACATTATGTTCATTGTGACCTATAAGTTACCTTGTCACCAGTGTGAATCCCTGAACACTTGGAGCTGTCTTCCTCTGTATGAACAGTATTGTTATTACAGTAGACTGTAGAATGCATTGTCACTCCTTCTGGCAATGAGCTGTTCTCCAAGATCACAGCAAAAGATAAAGCCTGCAAAAAAAGGATGAAAACATAACCACCACTATACTTTTAGGTACTGGATCAGTACAAAATGTTGGGCAGATTTTAATGCAAGAATTACTATACTGGTCAGTACTTACATGATAAGCGTCAAGGATTAACTTGATTACGTCACTAGAATTCGGTGTCAGAATGCCCACTTCAGATTTTGGAATTGAATCGTGAAACATCTATTAAAATAGAGAAGCAGGTTTTTATCTTGTCATATTGTTACAGGCTGCAGCTTTAATATTCATGCTAAGCTCCTTGGACTTTCTCTTTGTGAATAAAAGATAGCAACAGAAATGGGCACAAAATGCTGAAGAATGAACAATCCAAGTTTAAGGGCACTGATTCTGTCTTCAATGTTAAATATAAAAATGATTCCTATATATAAGATTTTGAATTAATACCTTCCTTAATCCACCACTACACGGTTAGAGCAACACTTTTACCATTTGAAAAGCTGCATGACTTTGGCCTAGTTTCTCAGGCTGGTGTTATCATGTATTCATCGCAAGCTCAAAAAAGCATCCTGCCAATAACTGAGAGATGGCTACTGACCATGAAGAAAAGACAAGTGCTTTTTACAGAAAAATATCACTTGTGCAATGCCAGAAGAAGAAGGCCACTTTAGAAGCAAAAGACTCAGCAAGCTTTGCTATCCAGTTTTCCCAACAGTATAATCAGTACACTGGGAAAGGGGGAGCACTCAGCATAAGGAAACTTCATCCCTGAAACTGCAACAGCAAACTGGACACTTCAGTATATTTGACCTCTTGCTGGTTTTAGCTGTCCAAATGATAGGGAACACAAAATAGAATTATAGTTAATCTTTTCTCCAAATCATTTCATATTTTGGATTTTAAATACTTCTCAAACTCCCCCTTAAATAGGGTCATTACTTGTTTTTCAATTCTCATTGACACTACACATTCCCATTTAACATCCCACTTTCAGAAGATCTTTCTTCCAATTCTTCTACATTCTTATAGTGATAATCCTGAACCCTAGGTCATTTATTACTGACCTACCAACTAGTGAGATTAGACCATCATTATTTAAATCTTTCATAATTTTGCATTCTTCTATTCAAATAAACTTCCTAACCTGCTCTGTAGTGCCCAACCATTTGTTTCAGTGTAAGGCATAAAAGCTCAACTTTATAAATATTTGCAATGAATGACCTTAAGTTGCATGTTTTCTCCAAAACTCCTGTCTCTACTCATTGTTAACAAATGACTTTCTGACTCCTGTAAGAATCCAAGTCATCTTTATAAACTAAAATACATTTACCCTTACTTTAAAATCCAAGTTCTCAAATTATTGTATATTGTAAACCTTTATCATATCTCTACCCCAGAAAAAAAATGCAAAGTAATCTTTAAGAGGCATTTTCTTTTCTTTCATTTCTTCTTATTACTACTTCTATTTTACTTTAACAATAGTAATATACTTAAATTAAACAGACAAGGACTTTTAGAATCATATTCTACACAAGTCAAATTTTCACTTGGTATTCATTTTCTTTCACATTTCCTTTATACAGAAAATCTATTATAATATTGTCTTCTCCCGTAATATGCATGGTTTTTAGATGGTATGGTTGATGCAATAAACTCCAGTGAAACAATGTCTCAAACTCAAATTATATAAATTCAATTTCTTGGAAAAGTAACTGATGTGCCCTTGATAATCATTTTATCCTCCTGCAACTACACTGCACCAACACCAATGTCACTGGCACCCACAGACAGTTTAAATAACTTCTCATATTTAGGTGATAGTAAAACTGGTATGGTAGTCAGTATCATTTTTAAACTACCAAACACACTCTGTCATTTTATTGTCCATTCAAATTTCTTGCTTTTCTTCATTAAACTAATGAAAGAGAGTGACCATATTCCCGAAATTTGCATGAACTTATGATAAAATTTACTAATATGTGGATTTTAATGATCACAGATCATTTGCACTTTGATGAAATGGAACACTTTTCTATTATGAACTAAATTGCATTACGATGTGGTTTACTCAATGTCATGCATGTACAATCTATTGCACCCTGCACTGAGGGAAGCTAGCTACTTTGCTGAATCTGGGCTATAGCACTGGCCTAAAGGTGGGGAAATGAGATGAAGCACTGTGATCTGGAACAAATCAGCCTCTGCTAACAGCCTCAATATACTGTGTATTGGCAACTGAGAGATCCCTCACAGGTCGCCAGTGGATCTGACAATGCATAGAGGTTCAGTGTAGATGGCACCACCAGGATAAAGGTGGCCACTTATGGGCTTTGGGCCACAGGTCCCACACCAGTTGACAGTGTGACAGTGTCCTGGGAGATCCAAAATCTGCACTGATATTGTGCCTCGCTCATATGGAGGAAATGGCATTGGGGACAAAACTCTCTGGCCCTCCCACATTTCCTACACACCATGAGAGGAGCTTCAGCTGTGACCTTTACTTGTAGAGGCCATTCCGCATCTGCTGGTGATCTGCTGATCCTGGGCTTACTGCTGTGTCTAGGCCAATTTCATTTTGCTTTATGTTTGTTGTATCACAGCAACAGGCTCAGGGATGGCCAGGGCTGGCAGCTTAATGTTCCAGGATACAAATGAAATAGGAAGGATAGAAAGGGAGGCAAGAGAGGAGGGGGAGAAATGCTTTTGATACGGGATATCATTACAGCTGTGCTGAGGGAGGATATTCCTGGAAATACATCCAGGGAAGTTATTTGAGTGGAACTGAGAAATAAGAAAGGGATGATCACTTATTGGGATTGTATTATAGACCCCCCAATAGTCAGAGGGAAATTGAGGAACAAACTTGCAAGGAGATCTCAGCTATCTGTAAGAATAATAGAGTAGTTATGGTAGGGGATTTTAACTTTCTAAACATAGGCTGGGATTGTCATAGTGTTAAAGGTTTAGATGGAGAGGAATTTCTTAAGTGTGTACAAGAAAATTTTCTGATTCAGAGATTCTGATTCTGATTCAGATTCTGAGAGAAGGTGCAACACTTGACATACTCTTGGGAAATAAGGCAGGGCAAGTGACTGAGGTATCAGTGGGGGAGCACTTTGGGACAGGCGACCATAATTCTATTTGTTTTAAAATAGTGATGGAAAAGGATAGACCAGATCTAAAAGTTGAAGTTCTAAATTGGAAAAAGGCCAATTTTAACGGTATTAAGCAAAAACTCTCAAAAGCTGATTGAGGGCAGATGTTCTCAGGTTAAGGGACGGCTGGAAAATGGGAAGCCTTCAGAAATGAGATAACGAGAATCCAGAGAAAATATATTCCTGTCAGGGTGAAAGGGAAGGCTGGTAGGTATAGGGAATGCTAGACGACTAAAGAAATTGAGGGTTTGGTTAAGAAAAAGAAGGAAGTATACGTAAGTATAGACAGGATAGATCGAGTCAAAGGCAGTAGGAGTATACTTAACAGGGAAATTAGGAGGGCAAAAAGGGGACATGATTTAGCTTTGGCAAATAGAATTAAGGAGAATTCAAAGGGTTTTTACAAATACATTAAGGACAAAAGGGTAACTAGGGAGAGAATAGGGCCCCTCAAAGATCAGCAAGGCGGCCTTTGTGCAGAGTCGCAGAAAATGGGGGAGATACTAAACAAGTATTTTGCATCAGTATTTACTGTGGAAATGGATATGGAAGATATAGACTGTAGGGAAACAGATGGTGACATCTTGCAAAATGTCCAGATTACAGAGGAGGAAGTGCTGGATGTCTTGAAACACATAAAAGTGGATAAATCCCCAGGTCCTGATCAGGTGCACCTGAGAACTCTGTTGGAAGCTAGAGAAGTGATTGCTGGGCCTCTTGCTGAGATATTTGTATCATCGATAGTCACAGGTGAGGTGCCGGAAGACTGGAGTTTGTCAAAAATGGTGCCACTGTTTAAGAAGGGTGGTAAGGACAAGCCAGGGAACTATAGACCAGTGAGCCTGACATTGGTGGTGGGCAAGTTGTTGGACGGAATCCTGAGGGACAGGATGGACATGTATTTGGAAAGGCAAGGACTGATTAAGGATAGTCAACATGACGTTGTGCGTGGAAAATCATGTTTTTTGAAGAAGTAACAAAAAGGATTAATGAGGGCAGAGCGGTAGACATGATCGATATGGACTTCAGTAAGACTTTCGACAAGGTTCCCCATGGGAGACTGGTTAGCAAGGTTAGATCTCACGGAATAAAGGGAGAACCAGCCATTTGGATACAGAACTGGCTCAAAGGTAGAAGACAGAGGGTGGTGGTGGACGGTTGTTTTTCAGACTGGAGGTCTGTGACCAGTGGGGTGCCACAAGGATCGGTGCTGGGTCTTCTACTTTTTGTCATTTACATAAATGATTTGAATGTGAGCATAAGAGGAAACGTTAGTAAGTTTGCAGATGACACCAAAATTGGAGATGTCGTGGATAGCGAAGAGGGTTACCTTAAATTACAACCGGATCTTGATCAGATGGGCCAATGGGCTGAGAAGTGGCAGATGGAGTTTAATTCAGATAAATGTGAGGTGTGGGAAAGCATTTCTTAGCAGGACTTATACACTTAATGGCAAGGTCCTAGGGAGTGTTGTTGAACAAAGAGACCTTGGAGTGCAGAATTATAGCTCCTTTTAAGTGGAGTCGCAAGTAGATAGGATAGTGAAGAAGGTGTTTGGCATGCTTTCTTTTATTGGTCAGAATATTGAGTACAGGAGTTGGGAGGTCATGTTGCAGCTGTACAGGACATTGGTTAGGCCACTGTTGGAATATTGCATGCAATTCTGGTCTCCTTCCTATCGGTCAGATATTGTAAAACTTAAAAGGGTTCAGAAAAGATTTACAAGCGTGTTGCAAGGGTTGGAGAATTTGAGCTATAGGGAGAGCCTGAACAGGCTGGGACTGTTTTCCCTGGAGCATCGGAGGCTGAACGGTGACCTTATAGAGATTTACAAAATCATGAGGGGCATGGATATGATAAATAGACAAAGTCTTTTCCCTGAGGTGGGGGAGTCCAGAACTAGAGGCCATAGGTTTAGTGTGAGAGGGGAAAGATATAAACGAGAGGTAAGGGGCAACGTTTTCACACAGAGTGTGGTACGTGTATGGAATGAGCTGCCAGAGGATGTGGTGGAGGCTGGTACAATTGCAACATTTAGGAGGCATTTGATGGGTATATGAATAGGAAGGGTTTGGAGGGACATGGGCCAGGTGCTGGCAGGTGGGACTAGATTGTGTTGGGACATCTGATCAGCATGGACGGGCTGGACTGAAGGGTCTGTTTCCATGCTGTACCTCTCTATGACACTATAACTCTATAATCCCTCTGTGGTTGATGCATCAGTGTCTAATTCAATGAACTTGAGTGGGGAACAGCCAGATGGATATGGAGCACTCTGACAAGGAGTGATGCAGAATGACAGCATGAAATGAAGGCATGATACTTGGATATTAGACCTTATTCTAATGAAGGCATGTTGCAAAGAGAGAGTAGGAGATTGTAAGTGCGTCATGCGTACCGAACCGTTCTCTTCCTCGCCATAAATCATTGCACATAGTGCATCTTACAATGTGCATGCAGATTAATTTGGATGGGATTCAGTACTATGCTGGGCACTGATTTTTAAGTGCGGAATGCTCTGCATCTAGTTACTATCAAGATGGTGATAGAATGGGAGCCTACAATTTTAATGCAGTAACATTAAGTAATAGTGAAGTTAATAGTGAGTGATAATCCACACCAGTGAGCTTTTTGCACTCAGTAAGAGGTAGAGTGTCGTCTCAGGATCCAATAGTTGGTTGGAAAAAGGGGCTTGTTCTCTCCATGTCAAGAAGGCCGACACTGCACATCTCACCTGATCCTCTGTATTTTCACCCAGCCATATCATTCAGGGACTGGGAAGAGTCTACCCTGCATCTTGTTTAAGACAATAAAAAACCTATTCTCATTAGGCTGACAAGCAGATTTCAACGATTGGTCCAGACCCCAACTAAAAGGAGGATGATGGTAGCAAATCTACCTGATGTAGCTTTTGAAAAAACTGACTCTGGTGAGGATCCATCATACAACAAGAGCCAGGGTTTAAGCTGAAGAGAAGAAGGTGGTGAAAATAGTGTATACTAATCCTGAACTTAGATCAAACAACTATGAGAAATAACTCAACTATGTTCTGAAATCACTATTAGAGGGTTTACAGAAATATTGTGCTTATCTGGTGGATTTTTGGTGTGTTACAAGTCACTGAGGCAACACACTAGGAACCAAGACCCAGCATCACAAGTTAACTTGAACAAATTTCCCCATTTTCTTCTGGACTGAGTTGACAGTAGGCATGGACCAGCTTCTGGATGTCACAAAAGTATTATTCATTACAAATAAATAAACTCTAAGCATTTATAAACAGTGTTGCACCATCCGCACATAAATCTGCTAATTAAAGCTTTAATCCATGTATGATATCTTCCTCTCTCACACATGTATGAACATGCACACAGACAAAGAAAGAAAGGCATGGCTTATGGATAAATGGAAAAATTGGGAAAGCAGTACAGTAGTTCCTGTCCCCAAGGGTTTCTGAATCTTATAATTCTTGCACTGGTCAGAATGTTTCTTCTCAATCATCCTTCTCTGGATGCTTCTTCTGGTTTGCAAGAGGCACAGGGTGGCTGATTCACTTAGAAAATGCCTTAGGTAGAGACCTTATCAATTAAAAGTCACAGCTTACAGCAATTATTGGTTTTCTTCAGATTTAATGTGGTTTTGCAGAGAACAGAGAAAGATAGCACCTAAGATGGTCATGGACCAAACGCTTCTCTATAAGTTCTTCACAGCCCAAAGCTAT
>NC_057714.1:89604592-89640647 GCF_004010195.1 Chiloscyllium plagiosum | reverse complement strand
CTTGCTAAATAGTCTTGAATGCAAAACGCTAATAAGCAATTTATGATAATCAGTCAAGCTTGTACATGATTCACCTCTTTTACTCTTCTGTGGGATGTGGTTGTCATTGGCAAGATTGGTATTTATGGTTCATCCTTAGTTGCTCTTGAACTGAGTGGCCTGCTAGGCCATTTCAGATGGTTATATTGCGTGGATTCAAAGTCACGTGTATACCAGATCAGGTAAACATGATAGATTTTCGTCCCTAGAAGATAGTAGCAAACCCAGACAGGTGTTTACCAAAATCAACAGCAGTTACATGGTTACCACAAAGCTACCTCTTCATTCTAGACTTTCTGTCTAATAAATACAAATTTTTGCCCTAGTGGAATTTGAAGACATGTCCCAGAGATGTTGATTACTAGTCCAGTGACATCGCCAGTACACACAGCCTCCCCAAGTTGAAGTGACATATGTTCATACACAGCAACCCGTTCTCCTCAAACATAAGGAATATATTCAGGACTCGCACACTTTTTTGAATCCCTGAGATCTTGGAGAGCCTATAACTCATCATTGTCTTCTCAAAAAATAATTGATTTTACATGCCACTAAAAGCCAGTCATGCCTCGTTCAATAATCTATCCTCTTTTAAAGTGTTTTAACACTGGCCAACTAAGGTTTTCATCAGTTTGGGGGTGATTTTTATCATTGCTAACTGGTGGGCCATCAATAATGCACTTTTTACAAATCTGTCAAATCACTGACAGCAAATCGCTGCCCATTTCAGAGAAGGCATGATTCGAAACATTGACAGTCTTGTTGTCATCCTTACATTATTTATAGCCAGGCCATTGTCAACAGGCCACCTCAGGACAACTAATTTTTGCGTTGTCAAATAATGGAAGAGTATCTTCTTTAAAAAAAATAGTGTGCACATTTTAGTCCACCCATGTCTTTATAATCCACAAGGATTATGCAATAAAATGGAAATATGAGATGAACAAATATTCAATATTTATTAACTTCCACCACTACCAACATTCTTCCCATGTGACCAGCTAAAACTGGATTAGACAATGAAAAATTGTAGTGGATTAACCTTTTTGTTTGCTTATTGTTGTAGAATGACAGGATGATGTATGGTTACTGATCCAATGGCATATTGCACAGAGGGAGGCAAATAACACAAGGGGGAATCCCATAATTTTATAAAGAGACATAAATAGTGTGAGGGCAGTAAAGGGATGAGTAGGGTTGATTAGGTGCCAGGGAGGGGATTTACATATGCAGACAGCAGACATGTCTGAAATAGTAAATGAACAGTTTGCACCTGTCTTTACCAAGGAAGCAGATGTTACCCAGGCCATGGTGGTAGAAAGGGAAACCCAAGTCACTAGAATGGTTCAGAATTGATAAGGAGGTGCTTAAAGTTGATAATCTGTGGGATCAGTTGAGATGCACCCAAGGATATTGCAGGAAAAGATAATGGCAATTGCATTTGCCTGCCAATCTTCCCTGAACATAAGAGGCGCCAGAAAACTATAGAATTGCAAACATTATGCCGCTGTTCAAAAAAATATTATAAGGATAAGGCCAGCAATTCCTGACCAGTCAGTTTAACATTAGCAGTGGGAAAATGTTCAGAAACAGTAATTGGGAAGACTTCATTGCTGCAAAGAGAAAGATGGGTTAATTAGAAAAGGCCAGCATGGAGTTTTTTTAAAAAAAAGGAAGATCACATTTAAATATTTGAGGAACTTATTTGAGGAGCTAACAGAAAGGTTAATGTGGTGGACATGAACTTTCGAAAGACAGCTGACACACTGCCTCATAAAAGATTTTCAGAAACATTATAACTTATGGTATAAAAGGGTCAAAGGCATTATGGATTTTAAAAAAACTGGCTGAGTGAGAGCAAACAGAGTAATGGTCAATGAATATTTTTCAGGCTGACTGAAGGTTTGTAGTGGAGTTCCCCAGGGGTCAGTATTGGGTAATGGGCTTTTCCTGAGATATGTTAATAATCTAGATCTTGGAATGCAGGGGCGATTTCAAAGTTTATCAATGATAAAAAGAACATGGAAGCATTGTAAACTATGAGGAGGATAGTATAAAACTTCAAATGGACATTGATATCTTAGAATTGTCAAATAGGTGGCTGATGAAGTTCAATTAGTGGAATATGAACTGATATATTTTGATAGAATTAATATGGACAGACAGTATAAAATAAAAGGGACGACTCTGAAGGATGTGCTGGAGCAGAGAACTGCTTTGATATGTGCACAAATCATTAAAGGTGGCAAGACAGATGGAGAAAGCAGTTAGTAAATATGTAACATTCAAAGACTTTATTAATACAGGCCTAAAGTACAGGAGCTAATGCTATATAAGACACAAAGTTAGATCTCAGCTGGAGTATTGTGCATATGTCTGGGTGGCACAGTTCAGGAAGGATGTGAACCCATTGGGGAGAATGCAGAAGAGGTTTTTGAGAATTGTTCCAGGAATAAGAAATTTCAGTTTCGAAGATAGGTTAGATAAGTTAGGACTGTTTTCTTTAGAGAGGAGTAGACTAAAGGGAGATTTAATTGTAATCTTCAAAATTATCAGAGGTCTGGCCAGTGTAGTTCAGCAAGTGTTCCTGCCAGTGAGAGAATCAAGAGTGAGCAGGTACAAATTTAAAATAATTTTCTGTTGAAGTAAATATGATGTGAAGTAAATGTTTTCATACAGTGAGTGATTTGATTCACTGCCTTAGAGTGTGGTGGAGGCAAGCTCAATTGAGGCGATGAAGAGGGCATTTGATGATTGTTTAAATAGAAATAATTTGCAGGGTGATAGGGAAGGGGGAGAATGACGTTATGTCATGATGCTTATTGAGAGAGCTGGTGCAAACAGGGTGGGCTGAGTGGCCTTCTTCCAGACCATAACAATCATGTGATTGTGTGGGTCAGGGAAAGCCATATAGTCCTTGACTGGAGTATGACAGAGAAAGTGTGAGTAAATTGGGTATTTGAGTCGGTGGAAACTTGGAACGGGGGGATAAAGTTACATTAATTAAGGTTTACTGCAATAAATAAAGTCTCCAGAGCAAGTGGAGAGAGGGAGAGGAAATAAGGTCCAGATCAAGAGGCCTATCTGCACTGAAACCAAATGCAGCCCAGCATCATGAGTTCAGAGAAAGCAGCTGATTTATGGGTTTGGCCAGTATTTCTCAACTTAGAGTCACAGAGATATACAGCATGGAAATAGACCCTTCAGACCAACCCATCCATGCCAACCAGGTATCTCAACCTAATCTAGTCCCACCTGGCAGCACCCAGCCCAAATCTCTTCAAACCCTTCCTATTCATATACCCATCCAAATGCCTCTTAAATGTTGCAATTGTACCAGCCTCCACCACTTCCTCTGGCAGCACATTCCATACACGTACCACCCTCTGCGTGAAAAAGTTGCCCCTTAGATGTCTTTTATATCTTTCCCCTCTCACCCTAAACTTATACGCTCTAGTTCTGGACTCCTCCACCCCAGGGAAAAGACTTTGTCTATTTATTCTATCCATGCCCCTCATGATTTTATAAACCTCTCTAAGGTCACCTCTCAACCTCTGACGCTCCAGGGAAAACAGCCCCAGCCTATTCAACCTTTCAACCTCTCCCTGTAGCTCAGATCCTCCAACCCTGGCAACATCTTTGTAAATCTTTTTTGAACCTTTTCAAGTTTCACAACATCCTTCCGATAGGAAGGAGAGCAGAATTGCACATAATATTCCAAAAGTGGCCTAACCAATGTCCTGTACAGCTGTAACATGATCTCCAACTCCTGTATTCAATACTCTGATCAATAAAGGAAAGCATACTAAATGCCTTCTTCACTATCCTCTCTACCTGCGATTCCACTTTCAAGGAGCTATGAACCTGCGCTCCAAGGTCTCTTTGTTCAGCAACACTCCCTAGGATCATACCATTAAGTGTATAAGTCCTGCTCTGATTTGCTTTCCCAAAATGCAGCACCTCGCATTTATCTAATTTAAATTCCATTTGCCACTCCTCAGCCCATTGGCCCATCTGATCAAGATCCCATTGTAATCTGAGGTAACCCATCTGCAAACTTACTAACTATATCTCTTAAGTTCATATCCAAATCATTTATATAAATGACAAAACGTAGTGGAGCAAGCACCGATCCTTGTGGTACTCCACTGGTCACAGGCCTTCAGTCTGATAAGCAAACCTCCACCACCACCCTCTGTCTTCTACCTTTGAGCCAGATCTGTATCCAAATGGCTAATTCTCCCTGTATTCCATGAGATCTAACCTTGCTAACAAGTCTCCCATGGGGAACCTTGTCAAATGCCTTACTGAAGTCCATATAGATCACTTCTACCACTCTGCCCTCATCAATCCTCTTTGTTACTTCTGCATAAAACTCAATCAAATTTATGAGATAAGATATCCCATGCACAAAGCCATGTTGACTATCCCTAATCATTCCTTGCCTTTCAAAATACATGTACATTTTGTTCATCAGGATTCCCTCCAACAACTTGCCCATCACTGACGTTAGACTCACCAGTCTATAGTTCCTTGGCTTGTCCTTACCACCTTTCTTAAACAATGGCACCACGTTAGCCAACCTCCTGTCTTCTGGCACCTCACCTGTGACTATCGATGATGCAAATATCTTAGTAAGAGGCCCAGCAATCACTTCCCTAGATTCCCATAGAGTTCTGGGGTACACCTGAACAGGTCCTGGGGATCTATTCCCCTTTATGCTTTTCAAGACATCCAGCACTTCCTCCTCTGTAATGAGGACATTTTTCAAGATGTCACCATCTATTTGCCTACAGTCTATATGTTCCATGTCCTTTTCCACAGTAAATACTGATGCAAAATACCCGTTTAGAATCTCCCCCATCTCCTGCAGCTGCACACAAAGGCCATCTTGCTGAACCTGGAGGGGCCTTATTTTCTCCCTAATTACTCTTTTGTCACTAATGTATTTGTGAAAACCCTTTGGATGCTCATTAGCTCTATTTGCCAAAGCTATCTAATGTCCCCTTTTTGCCCTCCTGATTTCCCTCTTAAGTATACTCCTACATCCTTTATACTCTTCTAAGGATTCTCTCAATCTATCCTGTCTATACCTGACATATGCTTCCTTCTCTTTCTTAACCAAAACCTCAATTTCATTAGCCATCCAGCATTCCCGATACCTACCAGCCTTTCCTTTCACCCTGACAGGAACATACTGTCTCTGGGCTCTCGTTATCTTATTTCTGAAGGCTTCCCATTTATCAGCCATCCCTTTACCTGTGAACATCTGCCCCAATCAGCTTTTGAAAAGTGAAAGTTTTTTAATTAATTTGTGTTTAAATCTGTTTACCTTTTTCTCTGTTTCTGAGAAATATCTTAAGTTTTCCTAATTTCATATTTGTTCTAAGGATCTCATTATGATGTAGTTGCCAATACAGAAACATGGCTGTGTGGTGACCAGGACTGGGAACAGAATATCGAAGGATATTCCTCGCTTAGGAAGGACAGGAAAGGAGGGAAAGGAGGTGGAGTTTCACTGATAATATGAGATGAGATTAGTGCAGTGTTAAGGGAGGACCTCAAGTCAGAAGAACAAAGTGTGAAATCTGTTTGGTGGAGCAAAGCAATAACAAAAGGAGAAGACATTGTAGTGGTACTGTGGTTTTAACACAGCAACATCCTTTCCTCATGATTCCTCTTTGCCTTCCTTCTTCCAGCCTTAGCCTCTCTCCTGCATTTCCCAAATGCTCCCCCAATTCTGACATTCTCCACTTGGCCTGCCTAATTTCCAATGACTATACCCAGCATAGCCCTCTGCATTGCAATACGGGAAATATACTGTTCCAGGAAGTTTTCCTGCACAATGCAGGAATCTCTCTCTTTCCATGCCCCATCCTCAACCTTTTTCCCAGTCTGCCCCAGGATAATTGAAAGCACTAACTATCACAATCCTACTCATCCTGTAGATTTCCATAATCTGTCTACAAATGCGATCTTCTACTTCCTCCCTACTAGTTGGAGGTGTACAATAAATACCCAACAAGGTCACCCCACCCTTCCTGTTTCTCACCTCCAACCATATAGATTCTAATTCAGGAACTGCACCTCATCCAAGCGCAATGAAACTATCTTTGACCATGACTGGAACATCTCCTCCCATTTTACCCACCCAGTTTCTCTGAAAAGCCTGATAACCTGGGATGTTAAGTATCCAATCCTGACCAGGCTTCAACCATGTTTCTGTCAGAGCTACTGTGTAATTTCCTGCTAGATTAATTTCTACTTCTAATTCCCCAATTTTTTAAATGATATTACATGCATTAACATACATATAATTTAACCCTGTCCTTATTTCCTTCTTAACCATTGGAAGGCAATCATTTTGTTTCTTACTGTTAACACTCAATCCTTCCCTCATTTCTTTTTCCTCATTCCCTTGTTCTCGATTTTGTCTTCTCTGGTACTTCCAAAACTCAACACATTAGTCAAGCCAATCTGCAGTCTTACAAGTTTAAATCTACCTCCACTACACTATTTACTCTCTCAGTAAGAAGATTAATTCCATTTTCTGCTCAGGTAAAGCCCATCTCTTCTGAACAGCTTTTTCCTTTCCTAGAAGTGATCCCAATGTTCCAAATATCTAAATCCCTCCCTTGTCCACCATCCTGGAAGACACACGTTTATCTTCCTGATTGCCTAAATGGTAAAAATTATGGCATTTCTGAGAATACCTGGAGGTCCTGCATTTCAATCTACTTATTATTATCTTTTGTTTGAAATATATTTTTATTGAAAAAATAGATTTTTAAATATTACAACTCGTATAAAACAATACAATTCAAAAGAGTACACAAAACCAAATACTAAAAAAACCCCAACCCACTCTCATGTACAAATGTATAAACATATATAGAAAAATACAGGATTTAAAAAAAAATCCAAACTGGCTATTTAACTAAATAAATAAATAACCAACAACAAACTAATAAATAGTAATAACTCAGCCCAGTCAAACAAAACGCTCATACGTTCACAGTTCCTCCTCCCTGGATATTGGACTCGTAAAACCCAATTGTTTCAGCTATATAAAAGCCCTTGTTAGTGTGGCAGATAAATCTGTGCCCAGGTATTCCAAAAAGGGCTGCCATGTCTTGTAAAAATTCTCAGTTTTGTGGATTACCATATTTGTGAGAAAATCCAGGGGAATATGCTCCATAACAATCTTCCCCCAACCCAACAGGGGAGAATATTGAATATGAGAATATTGAAAAGTTTTTTTCTTATGCACGTCTGCAGGAAATACAATGGGCAGGCCCAAAAGGAGAGAGATAGGGTCCTTCTCCACCCTTACACCTAAAATCCTCTCCATTGCACCCACCACAGTACTCCAATATGTTTGAAGCCTATTGCAAAACCAAAGACAATAGGTAAGAGTGCCCGTGCAGACCTTGCACTTGGGACATGCTGATTTAAATTTTGACAAACAGTCCAGAGCCAAGTGGATCCTGTGGAGAATCTTCAACTGTAAAGCATGGGTCCTATTGCAAATTGATATCTTCCTTGCATTCTCCTAAATATCCTCCCATGCCTCTGAGGAAACTTCAACACCCAGCTCTCTTTCCCATATTCTGCAAAGTCGATCAAACTCATCTAAGGGGGCACCCCCCAATTGATGATATAAAGTACTAACAGAAAGTGTATTCTTAGCACCTTGCATCCCTCCTCTCTATATCAGATTTTCAGGGATCAGTCAAAAGTGTGGTCTTTTTTTGAATAAAATCCCTAACTTGAAAAAAACAAAAGAGGTCTCTGTTAGATAACTTGTACTTCCATACTAATGATCGAAGGACATCATTATGTCATCCTCAAAAAAATCGCCTTCCCTCTGCTGAATTGCCCTCCATGCTTTAACAGTATTGATGATGATTGGGTTATGGCAATATTTCCTAACTGTCCTCATTTTGTCCAAAAACCGCAAACTGGTAAGGGGGCACCTTGCCTGGGAGGCTTTGATATCTAGCCATATTGAAAGAGTATTTCCACAGACCCAATCACTCACGTAGGACAAAAGTGAGCTTAATTGGTAACTTTTAATGTCTGGAAGGTCTACTCCCCCCAATCTGTGAGGCAGTTGCAGTTTGGCTGATTTAATGAGGGCCTGCTTACAATGCCAAATAAAGGAGCTGAACCAGCCGTTCAGCCTCCTGATTGTTTGCTTATTGAAAATCAGGGGGAGCATATAGGGTATAGCAAATGAGGGAGAATATTCATCTTAATAAGCACTATCTGACCGAACCACAAGGCTGGAAGTGCCTCCCATCTTTGAAGATCTTGTTTAATTTTTCCAAATAATTGGATAAAATTGGCTTTGAACAGCCAATCCAGAACTGGAGTAATGACTATGCCCAAATACAGATAGCACCCCCACCTCCCCGTGACCAACTAAATGGGAATCTATAGTTGCCTTCAAGAGCTAGCTCCTTCATAAGACCACCCACAGGCATAGCTTCTAATTTCGCAAAATTAATCTTGTACCCCGAAAAAGCGCCAAATGCGCGAATGCATTGTATCAGGCGAGGCACCGAAACTGCTGGATTTGTCAAAAAAATTAGGACATCATCTGCATACAACAAAATCTTCTGTAATTTTGACCCCACTTCTGGAGCTAGTATATTGGGATCCCCACGAGTGGCCTTCATCAATGGTTCAATCGCCAACATAAAAAGTAATGGTGAAACGGGACAGCCCTGCTGGATGCCCCTAAAAATATTAAAATTGCTTGATTGTACTCCGTTGGTGATGACCGCTGCAGGAGGGCCACTGTAGAGAACTTTTACCCATCTTATGAAGACTTTGCCTAAACCAAACTGCTCTAGTGTGTAGAAAAGGTACGGCCACTCAACTCGGTCAAATGCCTTCTCTGCATTTAGAGAAATCACCAATCCCTGTATTGACTGCTGTTGGCCACGCTTGAATTACATTAAGGAGCCTCCTAACATCATTGGAGGATATGTGACCCTTTATGAAGACGGCCTGATCCTTTCTAATAATAGAAGGTAACACAGTCTCCAGCCTTAAAGCGAAAGTCTTAGAGAGGATTTTAAAGTCCACATTTAAGAGTAAGATGGGCCTGTACAAAACACAGTCTTCCAGATGCTTCCCTTTTTTAATGATAAGTGAAATATTGGCCTCTCTGAGATGGTGGGAGACAATCATGACTGTATGAACCATTAAACATATTAAGCATCGAGCCTGACAGTATATTTATAAATGCCTTATAGAATTCACTGGGAAGTCCGTCAGGACTGGGCAGCTGTCCACTCTGAAGCTGGGCAAAAGTGAGGACTGCAGATACTGGCAACCAGAGTTTAGATCAGAGTAATGCTGGAAAAGCACAGCAGGTCAGGCAGCATCCAAGGAGCAGGAAAATCAACATTTCGGGCAAAAGCTCTTTATCAGGAATAGAGGCAGGAAGAGAGATAAATGGGGGGGTGGAGGGGTGTGGTGGTGGTGGTGGTGGCTGGGGAGAAGGCAGCAAAGAGCACAACAGGTGAATGGGGGTGGGGATGGTGGTGATAGGTCAGAGGAGAGGGTGGAGGAAAGGATAGACGGGGAAGGAGATTGGCAGGTAGGACCGTTCAGGAGGACAGTGCTGAGCTGGAAGGTTGGAACTGGAGTAAGGTGGGGAGGGGAAATGAGGAAACAGGTGAAGTCCACATTGATGCTCTCGGGTTGAAGTTTTCCGAGACGGAAGATGAGGCGTTCTCCCTCCAGGCATCGGGTGGTGAGGGAGTGGCGGTGGAGGAGGCCCAGGACCTGCATGTCCTCGGCAGAGTGGGAGGGGGAATTGAAATGTTGGGCCACAGGGCGGTGTGGTTGATTGGTGCGAGTGTCCCAGAGATGTTCCCTAAAGCGCTCTGCGAGGAAGCGTCCGGTCTCCCCAATATAGAGGAGACCGCATCAGGAGCAACGGATATAATAAATGACATTGGTGGATGTGCCGGTGAAACTTTGATGGAATATATCTCTGGTGGTGGGGTCCATTTGGAGGTGGTGGAAATGTTGGCGGATGTTGCAGTTAATGAGAAGGTTGGTAGGTGGAAAGTGAGGACTAGGGTGGTTCTGTCCTTGTTACGGTTGGAGGTGTGGGGTCTGAGGGCGGAGGTGCAGGATGTGGATGAGATGTGTTGGAGGGCATCTTTAATCATGTGGGAAGGGAAATTGCGATCTCTAAAGAAGGAGACCATCTGGTGTGTTCTGTGGTGGAACTGGTCCTCCTGGGAGCAGATACAGCGGAGATGGAGGATTTGGGAATACGGGATGGCATTTAGGTCCAGGAAGGGGAGGGAGGTGTCAGAGATGGTCCAGGTGAATTTAGGTCAGGGTGGAATGTGTTGGTGAAGTTAATGAACTGCTCAATCTCCTCGCGGGAGCACGAGGTGGCACTGAAGCAGTCATCAATGTAACGGAGGAAGAGGTGGGGAGTGGTGCCGATGTAACGGAGGAAGATGGACTGTTCTACGTAGCCGACAAAGAGGTAGGCATAGCTGGGGCCCATATGGGTGCCCATGGTTACCCATTTGGTCTCGAGGAAGTGGGAGGATTTGAAGGAGAAATTGTTAAGGGTGAGGACCAATGCAGCCACTCTGAAGCTGCCTCACAGCTTCCTGCACTTCTTGCTCTGATAACGGAGCAATGAGAAAGGACTGTTGTTTGGGAGTCACACCTGGGAGCTTCAGATCCCTAAAAAGGGAGTCCATTTTGGCCTGCCTCTCCTCACAATCCTCGGATTGGTATAACTTCGAGTAAAATCTCTGAAACGCCACATTAATCTTTTTAGAATCACATTTTAGTTTCCCAGACCCTTCCCTAATCGCCATAATGGCTTGTGGGGCACTCCTCTTTCGGGCAAGATACACTAAGTATTTGCCTGACTTGTCACCATGCTCATATAACCTTTGCTTTGCAAAAGCCAGCTCCTTCTTTGCCATCTGCATGAGCATGGAATTTGATGCAGACCGCAGAACCATATCCTCTGTAGTTTGACCAACCATATCCTCTGTAGTCTGTCAAAGTAGACCTTCTCGGCTGCCTTCAACCGTGCTTCAAGGAGTTGTTGCAGCTCATCCTTCTATCACTTCCTACTGGTGGAATATGAAATAACTAACCACCTAGCATAGGCCTTGGCAGTTTCCCAGAGAACGGATGAGCTATCAACCGAGCCTATGTTGACGCCTAGGAACACCCAAAATTCCCTAGAGAAATACTCAACAAACTTATTATCCTTGAGGATAAAGGGATCCATTCACAAATGCCATGAACCCCCTGTAACGTCCTTAATCTTAATCATAAGGTACACTGGAGCATGATCAGAGATGGTAATATTACCAATCGTACAGGATGCCACCAATCCAGAGTTACTGCAGGGGTCAGAAAAAAATCAATCCTGGGGTGACATCTGTGCGGATTGGAGAAAAACGTAAAATCCCTACCTGTAGGGTGGAGACGCCTCCAGACATCCACCAGCCCTAACTCCCCACACAGATCCATTAACTGTTTAGTTTGTACAGAGGGTATTGAGGGACCTTTGGGCAACCTGTCTACTGTGGGGTCCATGAGGCAGTTAAAATCTCCCCTATAATGATGTGTTGGGACTCGAGACTTATCAGTCTAGAAACTTCATCGACCAAAAATTTAAGGGCATGAGCTGGAGGGCAATAAACATTTAAAGCACCATATTCTTCCCCATTTATCAAGGCTTTATGAATTACAAACCTCCTGTGTGTGTCTCCAACAACTTAAATGGGAGATTCTTCCTCACCAATATAGCCACTCCCCTACTTCTGGTATTAAATAATGAAAAATAAACTCGATCAAAATAATGTAACTTCAGATGCTCCTTGTCATCCAAATGTGTCTCCTGTAACAAAGTAATATCCACCTTCTCCTTTCTCAGACTCAAGGGTACCTTCTTCCTCTTAATTGGTGAGTGACTTCCTTTGATTTTCCAGGTACACCATTTAATCAAGTCATTAACCATAATCTTCTGCAATAACATTTAAATTCCAGAGAGGAGGACCCCAGACCACAAACTGCTGAGCCTTAGTGTCAAATGATCCACCAAATATAGAAACTACATAAACAAAAACCATTACATTTAATGAACCTACAAAACTATTGAGAATTAAAAACAACGAAAAACAAAAAACAAACCAACATATAAAGTGCCAACAGCGCTGAGTAAGGGAATTCACCCCCTGTCCAGAGGGGGCAACTACCCATTCCAAACTACCCATAAGTAGGCATCTAACCATCCCAACCACCTTCACTTCTCCCAGCGAGAGCTGCACCGCAAACACAAGCAGAAAAGAATAACAGCCCATAGAATACCAATGAATAAAAACATACCATTTTCAAAAAAAGGGGAATAAATACACCACCCATGCTTTGGTATATCCCAACTTAGAAATCGAAAATGTAATCTCATCTGCCGCCAAACATAGTTTAAACCAAATTATTATCAATAGAGGAAAAAAAAGAAAGATAAAGCTCCAACAGGACTTGCTCCATTTCTTTTACAGAATGATAAACACATGCCCAAACAACACTATTTATGCATACTAAAATTGTTCAAATTAGGTTAGTTTATCCACAAAGTCTCATGCCTTCTCTGATGTGTCAAAGAGATGTATTTAAGCTAACCCGAAGCACCACCAGATACCTCAGGGAGTACTGAATCCCAAGCGCCCTCGCCTTCTCTTGACACCGTCGTAAGATTTTTGTTTATGGTTCACCGCTCCTGAGAAATCCTGAGAGAACATGATCTTAGAGCCCTCGTAAATTAGGGCCTTCTAATCCTTCCCCTGGACTCTGGAAGCCTCCACGACTCTCTCCTTATCCCGGTAATGATGGAACCGGACCAGGAGAGGACAAGGATGTTGACCCAGACCCAATCTCCGTGCTGCGACCTGGTGAGACCTCTCTATCTTCAGTCCTCTCATGCCAGCCTCCAAGTCAAGGAATTTTGGCAGCCAGTCCTCAACAAATTCCGCAGGCCACTCACCTTCCTTACCCTCAGGCAGACTGCTGATCCAAATGTTTCTTCTCCTGCCTCTGTTCACAAAATCATCTACTTGGTCATGCAAATTACGGACTTGCATCTCCAGGGCTTGGATCCTATCCTTGAATGAACTGGCAACAGCTTCCACCACTGTGACCCTGTGCTTCACCTCATCCGTCCTCTTCTCCAGGTCTCCCAGCTGCTGCTCATATTTCTGCAGCATGAGAGAGACTGGAGCCAGCTTCTCTTCAATCTGTTTCCCCAACATCTCACGAGATTTCGAGAGCTGGTTCACCAGGTCCTGGAGAGTAATCAGCTCTGAGGCTGCTGCAGGCTGAACTGCAGGGCTGGCCTCGGATGCTCCTCCTCCCTTTTTAGGCATCTCTGGATAGCTGGAAACACAGGCAAGTTAATTTTCAGAAGTTTCTTGGGACTCCATGACCTTTCCGGAATCCCAAGATATCGTGATGGCCTGGGTTGGGCAGGTTAAAGGTTTGTCCTGCTTGTGCTGCGATGCGGAGTTCTGCTGTGCGATCTTCTCAAATTGTTGCGATCTTCTCAGATTGTTGCCATCTTGGATCCCCTCCTCCTTCCTAATTATCCCGTATGATCTCTGAAGTGGTCCCCCCCCATCTTGTTGGTTCCCACATGAACCACAACCACTGCGTGTTCTCCCTCCCTTTCCAGAAGTTTATACAGCCATTCCATTATGTCCCAGACCCTTGCATCTGGGAGGCAACAGACCACACAAGACTCATGACCTCGGCTGTAAATCCGACTATCTAACTCTCGGAATATTGAGCGACCCACTACTACTACCTTCTAATCTGCCTCCCGGCCTGTCTCTTTTCCAAGAGTTGCCTCGGGCAACATGATACTGTGGACCCACTATCAACTCGGTTGTATTGGTGACTAAATAGGCATTTCATATCTGTTATACAGCTCCAAGGAGTCCTCCGCCTCTTCAACCTGCCATCTCATTTCCTTTGCCATTCAGCGAAGGGGCACCCACTCACAGCCATCTCCACCGTCCTCGTTGTCTGCTTATTCCAGTGTGAAGTGATCACTGTCTGTTATGATTGTTCCTGAAACTTCTCTGCATCGTGTACAGTGTGCATTGAGAGACACTGCTCCAAATCAGCTTCATGGTGTTCAAGGAGTGCTACCCTCTGGTACTTCATGCCAATGTGACTGTCCTGGATATCTTGTAGGTCCCAAACCTCTCATATTGTACATGCATGCATAACACAAGCTTTCCCAGAGTCCTTGTCATCTTTACTGGTCAAGATGATGCACACCTGCTGAGGCAGTGCTGTTTCTAAGCCACTGACAAATGTGTGTATTATCAATGTGCAGAAATCCGGCAAGGCTCTTTAGATAGCACTTTCCACGCTTGTGTCCTTTACCATCTAGAGAGACCCAAACAATATTGTGGATCTACCTATACCAAATGGACTGCAGCCAAGTAATTTGTAAGTCTCAATGAGATTACCTCGCATTGTTTGAAACTTTAGAGAACACAGGTTGAGTTTGCACAATACCTCTTCATAGGATGGCCCTGCCTTCCCGGCAACAAATCTGGTGAGCCTTTATTGTGTCCCTGCGTTGGAAATAGCAGCTTTTCTGAGGTAATGAGACCAAAACTGTACAAGATACTCCATTTACTTGAACCAATTCAAGTTCAATCTTGAACTGCAGCAGTTCAGGACATAGATCAAGGGCAATGCGCAGCAATAAATGTTAGCTCACATCCTGCCAGCACCACCCACATCCCACAAATAAAACAACAACATTGCTCAATTGCTGCTCATCCCATGAAAGCAAGCTATTTGATGTACTAAGTGGTCTCGTAATGACTGAATCACAAAGCAGCTTTTGGCCAATTTGGATGTTTACTGCTTGGTTCTGTTCAAGTATATGTAGCACTGAAAAAAATAAATAACACACCACATAAGTGCATTATGCATACCTGGTGTGCTCACAGCTAACTTGGTTTTAAATTCAAAGTTATATTTATAACTCACCACTTATGTGAAGTTATGTGGGGAGTTATAAATATAACTTTGAATTTAAAACCAGGTTAGCTGTGAGCACACCAGGTATGCATGAATTATATCATTTCTATCATTCCTGAATCATTTCTTTTTACAAAATTTCTATTATTTTTAGTGATTTATTTTATTGATGCCCTTCACTATTTGGAAGAAATGGCCCCTATTGATAATGCTAATGTTATGATGCCTCAGAGACCAGTGATCTGGAGGAAAAGCAGTTTATTAGTCCCACTGTGCACATCAGAAACTCTATTAGATGCAAAGTAGGAGAGAATGGGAAGCCAAGATGATAAAACAACATGAGGAATGAACTGATAGATCTCAGAGGAGAGGAAGAAACAGAGGGGAAAATAAACACAGCCAAACAGGCTATAGAACAGACGGTCTCATGTTTATGTGTTTACAGCAACATTTAAAGGTAAAACAAGATTCTGTGAGTCGGTGCTTGCAATGAAAAGTGACAGACACAGGGATGCAACAATGGAAAGGGCAGGAATGTAGTCCATGGGTGAAATGGCAATTATGCAACTGCACAGCCCAATGTCATATGGTTTTGTTTTGGCTTACATTCAGTATCATGTCAACAGCTCTACATGGAACAGTTAGAGCAGGACTCCTGTGCGATGTCACTCAGAATGTGATAAGATTACAGTTTAACAGCAGCAAAATGAGGTAGTGAAGCCAATCACCACTTCGTTGCCCTGAAAGGATTTCCCTCAACACCTCTCCTTTCATAGAATCATATCCCTAGAATCCAAACAGCATGGAAATAGGCCATTCAGCCCATTAAGTCCACATCAACTCTCCAAAAAGCATCCCACCAGATGCCACTAACCCACAACCTAATCCAGTAACCCTACATTTCTCATGGCTAATCCACCTAGACTGCATATCCCTGGACATTATGGGTAATTTAGCATGCCCAAATCATCTTTGAACTGTAGAGGAAACCAGAGCACCCAGAGGAAACCTACACAGATGCAGGGAGAATGTGTAAACTCCAAACAGTTTCATTCCATTGTTTACCTGTTAAAAGCCTAGGTCTCTGCTGGATTGAATTGAATTGAATTTATTTATTGTCACATGTACCGAGGCACAGTGAAAAGCTTTGTCTTGTGAGCATTGTCTTGTCTTGCGAGTGCTTTCAATATGACATCAGTGGCGACATTTGATATTTTGGCCCTTTAAAATTATTAATTGATTCTTCAATACACATCTTGTCTACTGATTGACAACTCTGCTGCCTGTGCTAATAACAGCAAGAATAATTCAAGTTATGTAAAGCCTTTAAAGTAACAGTGTCCCAAGAACTGCAATGGTTCAAGAAGCCAGCTCAGTTCCTCTGCCTCCAGGACAATCAGTGCTGGTCAACATCCCATTAATTATATTTTTAAGAAGTTGCTTCAGAGGAACATTAGAGAACAAGGTTGTTACTGATCCATTTAATGAGATATTAGATCAGTTGACCAAAGGGTCAAGGTGGGTTTTAAGGAGCATTTTAAATAAGGAGAGGATGGATTTGGGTAGGAAATTCCAGAGTTAGGGCCTAGAGAGCTAAAGGCATGGAGCAAATGATTAAAACCTAGCATGCTCGGGAGATAGGTATTAATGGACACCAAAACCTAGGGAACTGTATGACTGATGGCAATGATAAAATAGCAAACTTTTGAATGGGCCAAGCTTGCATCCTGTAGAATTGGAGGCCTGCTGCAGGGCATTGGAATAAACAAATCCAGAAACATGAAAAGTATGAATGAAGGTTTTACTGGATTGATGCCTGGAGGAAGCGCATAGCTTTATGAGGAAACATTGGACAGCCTGGGCATGTTTAGAAATATAAGGTGTGACTTGATTGGTATTTAGAAGATCCGAAATGGTCTTGACAAGTTAACATCACAGAACTGATGTTTCCTCTTGTGAGTAAATCCAGAATTAAGAGGCACTGTTTTATGTTTAGGGGTTATCCTTTAGGAGTGTGATGAGGGGAGTTTTTTTATTTCTCTTGGATGATTGTGTGACTTTGAAACTCACTGCCTCAGAAGATGACGGAGGTGGAGCTGTTGAATATTTTTAAGGTGGAGATAGATTTCTGATAGACAGGGGAAATCAAAGGTTATCAGGGCTTGATCTGAGTGTGGAATTTGTAGTACAAATAGATTATCCATGATCTTATTGAAGAGTGGAGCAGAATTTGATGGGCTGAATACCCTTCTGCTCCGAATTTACATGTATCTATGAGTTAAGGCAAAGTCAAGTTCAGGTCAGGTTAGGGCATCCCACCTTGCACAGCAGCTCCATTGAGCTCATGCATTGCAACTCCTTCATTGAACACTCCTGCTTCTTAACTTCAATATCCTCCTTCAAGATCTACCTTAAAGCAATCATCATCTTTTACCGCATTGTTTGGTGAGCTTTGCTGCTTTCTCCTTACATTACATGGCTTGATGTGTAATGCAGGCACACATCAGGTTGAGATTTATCTTGAGAAAGCTCCTTTTGACTCTTTCTTCATCTATAACCCTTCAATGCTTTAGAATGTCCACAGATTGTTAAGTTGCCTTGATCTGCTTAAACATCGTCCATGATAGCATTTAACCGTAGGTGGGAGCAATTTAGGCAGCTTTGCTTAGCTTACAGCTACAATATGATGCAGAGTGGATATGTGAGCTGACCATTGAGCTACTCCCAGCCTGAGGTGTCAGTATACTCATTTGAAAACCCTATATAGAACAACCTCGGTTATCCGAACATCAATTATCTGAATTTTGGATTATCGAAACAAAATCTCCAGGTCCCGTAAAAATGAAAGAGATATTACCGATGTACCAATCGTGTCTTTTGTTTACAATGATTCGGATTACCTGTACTGAAGAACATGTGAAAACATTGGCAAGAACAATGAAACACAAGCAACAGTGACTGGATATTTTTTACACAGTCCTCTGCAAAAGTAAGTGCTTTATTCCTGTCATGTTACTGGGCCATTCATGAAAGAAGTGGTAGAGAAAGTAAACGCATGAGTGAGGCGGGGCTTCTGTCTTTCTTTCATGACACTGAGTTCAGCAGAAACTGACAAAAAGCTCTTGTGACTTTCGAAGCTGTTCAGGACTTTCTTTAATTCTGGGATTTCCATATTTACGTGAAGGTGAGCGTTTGGTCCTTCTCAGTTTAGCCAGACTTGTGCAATTTGCTTTTTGCATCCTGGAATGTTGCTCTAGTATTATTCCCTGCTGCTAAAGTACCAAGATACTTCTGAACAAAGCCTTTAAAAATCTGTAATTTGCAGAATGCAAAGATTAGTTCATTTAAAAAGCAGACTCATCAAATGTATAGATTTAAGCAAACTCTCTGGTAGAGCACAGCATTAGATCCTCAAATCTCCTCAGGAAATATGTCGGAGTGCTTATGGAATATTTGAGGACTTGGCCTCCACCTCAATTAATTTTATTTACACAAAAAGTGATTTTATTTGTAAAATATCATGAATTTTTAAGCAATATCCAGTGTTTGTACACATTTTATAGATTGGCTGAAATAACAACTCTGTAAACATGTTTTTTTACATTTTATGTTCAGCATGGCTTCCTTTGTTTGCGATCAGATCAGTTACCCGAACAATCAGTTATCCAAACAAAATACTCCCTGCCCATCTCATTTGGATAATCGAGGTTGTTCTGTGCATAAGAACAGACTTTTCCCTGCCGAGATGTGTGGAATCATCACTAATTCCAGTGTGTGTGAGTGTGAGATCTTCACTACTTGAAACATTTTGTCCTCGAGGTTAAGTTTCAAGGATTCCTAATATCTGAGACTATATACAGTCAAAGATTCAGTTGCTTGTGAGGAATGCTTGGAGATTGCAACTTTTACACTTGTACTTCCCCTTTGTGATATATGAAGAAGCCCCACATCTCTCACATGTGTGAGTTAGTCAGGTCATGTAGAGCCATACAGTATGGAAACAGTCCTTTTGATCCAACCTTTTTAACCATCCTGTCTATAGAATCCCTACAGTGAGGAAACAGGTCTTTTGGTCCAGCAAGTCCACACTGGCTCTCTGAAGAGTATCCCACATTTACCTCCGACTAATGCACCTAATCTACACATCCTAGAACACTGTGGGCAATTTAGCTTGGCCAATTCACCAAACCTGCACATCTTTGGATTGTGGGAGGAAACCAAAGCACCCACAGGAAACCAATACAGACACTGGGAGAATGTGCAAATTTCACACAGATAGTCTCCCAAGACTGGAATCGAACGCAGGTCCCTGGCACTGTGAGGCAGCAGTGTTCACCACTGAGCCACTGTGCCGTCCCGATACATAACACAAACTTTAAAGAATTATGTACCTGAACCCCTAGGTCTCTCTTTTCTAGAACACTACCCAATGTCCTACCATGAATTGTAAAAGTCCTGTCTCTGTTTTTTGGACCAAAAGGCAATAACTCGCATTTATTCAAGTTGAACTCCATTTGCCATTTTTCACCCATTGACCCATTTGACAAGACCCCTTTGTAATCTTAGAAAACCTTCTTCATTGTCTACTATGCCACCAATTTTGGTGTTGTCTGCAAACTTACTAACCATGTCTTCTGTATTCTTCTCCAAATCATTTATATAAATGACAACCAATACAGGACCCAGTACCGATCCCTGTGGAACACTGCTGGTGATAGGCCCCAAGACCAAAAAGCAACCCTCCACCACCCCTCTCTGTCTTTGCCATTAAACCAATAAAGTATTAAACTTTAAACCAATTCAAGTAAAACCAATAAACCATTGGTTATTAGTTATTAAACCAATAAAGTATCCATTAAACCAATAAAGTATCCCATTTGCAAGCTTACCCTGAATCCTGTGTGATCTAACTTCACCAAATAGCCTATGCTCTGGAACCTTGTCAAAGGCTTTACTGAGTCCAAGGAAATAAAATCTATTGGTCTGTCCTCATCAATCTTTATAGTGAAAATAATACTCCTGTGGATCTTGTATTGTACCAGTACAAATGAAAATATTTTGACAAAGGTAATTATAGTCATTTCAATGCGCGGAGTGTGTTTTCTTCTTCTTCTACCACCACTACATCTAGGTGCATCCCCTGATATCCGCAACTGGAAAAGAGGTTTTTTGTTCTGAGGTTAGCCATGTTGACTTGAAAGACTTGGGCAGTTGACCCTTGGTGCCTTTGGTCCTAGAGTGCCCAGTCATGCTGAGAGTTCTTGCCGAGATGCACATCCACCCAGCTTGGCTCTGGAATCATGGGCACTGGGTGAGATGAAAGGTCAGGCCTCCTCTGGAACGTCCTGAGAAGACGCTTGTGGAGTGTTTGTATCATGACACTGTTGGGAAGAGTGCACTGGAAATCAAGCATAACATAAGTTGTCACAAATGTATAAATGGCCAATTGAATTACAAAGATGGTTAGTCTGCTATCTAACATAAAGGGAATCAACACCAAGTTTCATCAATAATCAAGAAACAAAACATTTACGATAAACAAACTTATCCTTTAAAAATGATAAGTAGATTATTAATGACTATTATGATGATTCTGCAAATTAAACCATATCTCCGTTAAATCTAAATATATACATCGATTCATAAATAGGTCAGCCAAGACAAACAGTTCCAGATAAATATCATGAGCGGAAAAGGAACTAATTCTGTAGATCAAGAGTCTAAACCATAATGATTGAATGAGGTGTATTTCTCATTCTTCTTTTAGCAATGATTTCACATTGTGTTAAACTCCATCAATCCTCAGTTCCGCAGTTAGTCAATTCGACCATGGTCTTTGCCTGAGTTTGAAGTTCTTCTGTTAAGAGTCATTCTCCCCATGTCTGTGCGGGTCTCCTCAGGGTGCTCAGGTTTCCTCCACAACCCAAAGATGTGCAGGTTAGGTGAATTGGCCATGCTAAATTACCCATAGTGCCCAGGGATGTGCAGGTTAGGTGAATTGGCCATGCTAAATTGCCTGTAGTGTTCAGGGATGTGTAGGTTAGGTGCATTAGTCAGGGGTAAATGTAGAGTAATAGGGGAATGGGTCTGGGTGGGTTACTCTTCAGAGGATCAGTGTGGACTCATTGGGCCAAATGGTTTCTGTAGGGATTCATTGAAGAGTCATTTAGTGCTAGTTTATTCCTAGCAGAGAGAAAGTGAGAGAGACCTGTCTTCATTTGCAGGCTTTCCAGAGGTCTTGGTGTAATTGCCCCTTTCTCTCAGTTTTATGACAATCTGCAATTTAGGCAGTTTTTATTAAAGCAAAGACATCTGGTGCCGGCATGTCTCACAAAAGTATCAAAACCAGCTCCTCCAAAAGTGAGTTTAACTTAGATAAATGTGAGGTGCTGCATTTTGGAAAAGCAAATCAGAGCAGGACTTATACACTTAATGGTAAGGTCCTGGGGAGTGTTGCTGAACAAGGAGAACTTGGAGTGCAGGTTCATAACCCCTTGAAAGAAGAGTCGCAGGTAGGTGTGAAGAAGGCATTTGGTATGCTTTCCTTAATTAGTCAGAGCATTGAGTACAGGAGTTGGTATGTCATATTGCGGCATTGGTTAGGCCACTTTAGGATTATTGCGTGAAATTCTGGTCTCCTTCCTATCGGAAGGATGTTGTGAAACTTGAAAGGGTTCAGAAAAAATTTACAAGGATGTTGCCAGGGTTGGAGGGTTTGAGCTGTAGGGCGAGGCTGAACAGACTGGGGCTGTTTTCCCTGGAGCGCGGAGGCGGAGGGGTGACCTTATAGAGGTTTACAAAATTATGAGGGGCCTGGATAGGGTAAATAGACAAGGTGCTTTCCCTGGGGTGGAGGAGTTCAGAACTAGAGAGCATAGCTTAGGGTGAGGAGGGAAAGATTTAAAAGGGACCTAAGGGGCAACTTTTTCACTCAGAGGGTGGTGCGTGTATGGAACAAGCTGTCAGAGGAAGTGGTGGAGGCTGATACAATTACAACATTTAAAAGGCATCTGGATGGGTATATCAATGGGAAGGATTTGGAGGGATTTGGGGCACATGCTGGTAAATGGGACTAGATTAGGTTAGGATATCTGGTTGGCATGGATGAGTTGGGCCGAAGGTTCTGTTTCTATGACGCTATGATGTGACCTTGTGTAACTGAACAGCATAGATTGCACTTTTTCTCAGAGCGATAAAAAATGACTGGCACATTTTCCACAACACAGCAATATCACCTTATACTATCTGAGAAGCACCACTGTCAGATGAACAAACAAACTGTAGGTCTGTGAAGATGTCCCCAATTCCTCACCCAAAACTCTTTTTGTTTAACATGATAACATTCTATAACATCATAAGCCTTGGCTTGTTGTCTTAATTTGATTAACTCCAGACTTGATATCTGATTTTCAAATATAGAGGTTATACTAAACACTTCTCTTCAATTATTCCCATCCTTAAAGAAAGTTATGGTCAAGATTTGAGTAGTGCTGGAAAAGCACAGCAGGTCAGGCAGCATCCGAGGAACAGGAAAATTGACATTTCGGGCAAAAGCCCTTTGTGATGAGGGACTGAGGGACCTTAACGCCTTCCCATGTTGGCCAACTCATCAGGGGTTAAGGATGATTCTGGATTAGTGGTGCTGGAAGAGCACAGCAGTTCAGGCAGCATCCAAGGAGCAATAAAATCGACATTTCGGGCAAAAGCCCTTCATCAGGAATACAGGCAGAGAGCCTAAAGTTAACTTATCTCTCCTACCTTCAGGCTCTCTGACTGTATTCCTGATGAAGGGCTTTTGCCTGAAACGTCGATTTTACTGCTCCTCGGATGCTGCCTGAACTGCTGCGCTCTTCCAGCACCACTAATCCAGAATCTGGTTTCCAGCATCTGCAGTCATTGTTTTTACCTAGGGGTTAAGGATGATGCCATTGAGTACTGACAGGGATGTAGGCTGGCAGACAGACAAGCACGGTTGTCATCTTAGGACAATCCTACATCTGCCTTACCACACCATCTCCCCTTTTCCAGGGATCCAAATATTTCCATCAGCTCAGGCCAAGGAGGTGCCCCTGTACCTGAGCTGGAGACACAAAGTACACATGAACCCTGTAGATCCCAGATTACCTAGGGACACCACCAAATTCATCTGAGGTGAAACATTAAAGCAATGTACTATCCAAATAGATCACATCCACTGGCTTTCTTTGTCTAACCTGCTTATTACTTCCTCAAAGAATCCTAATAGATTTATCAGGCTCCCCTTTATCAGCATGACCTCCCCTTAACAAAGCTAGGCCGACTCAGTCCTATTTTATCATGCATTTCCACGTTCTTCCACCATTTCTTTGACCCCTATTACTACTTCCCAGCCACATTTTCCAGTGGTCCAATGTCCACTCTTGCCTCTCTCTTACCTTTTAGATATCTAAAAAAGTTTTGTAATCTTCTTTTATATAACTAGCTAGAAGATTTCTCTTTGCTTTTTTGGTTACTGTCTGCTGCTTATTGAAGGCTTTCCCATCCTCTAGCTTCCACTAATCTTCACCACATTAAATGTGTTTTCTTTTGTTTCTATGCTCCCCTTACTAGCCTTGTCAGCTATGGTTGCCTCATTCTTCCCTGAGTGTGGTTCTTCTTCCTTGGGATGAATTTCTGCTGTGCCTCCTGAATTATCCCCAGGATCTCCTGTTACTGCTGCTCCACCCTCTTCCCCATTAGGCTCCCTTTCCAATCAAGGGCCAGCTCCTTCCTTGTCCTCTTTGTAGTTACCTGTACTCAATTGTAACACCGTTACATCCGATTCCAGTTTCTCCCTCTGAAACTGTAGGGTTAAATCTATCATATTATGGTCACTGTCCCCAAAGGGATTACTTCACCTTCATCAAGCCTGCCACATCACTAAATCCAGAATTACCTGTTCCCTAGTAGGCTCTACAGCAAGCCTCTCCAAAACGTAGACATTTTATGAATTTCTTTTCTTGAGATCTGCTACCAACTTGATTTTCCCGTTCACCTGCATATTGAAGTCCCCCATGATTATTCCAAAGGTGCCTTTCTTACATGTTTGTTCTAACTTCTGATTTGTTTTCTTCCCCACATCCTGACTATTGCTCAGAGACTTCTACATAACTCCTATCAGGGTCTTTTTTCCTTTGCGGTCCCTCAACTCTACCCACACAGATTCAATGCATTCTGAATCTATATTACTATTTTCGCTTTTGATTTAAGTATAACTTCCTACCAATGAAGTAACCCCGCCCCTCTGTCCACCTGATATTCCTTCAATAGTACATCTATCTGTGAGATATTTATCGACCAGCCCTGATCGCCATGCAGCTACCTCACCATGATAGCCACAACATCGTAACTACCAATTTCAATCTGCGTTACAAACTCATTTACCTTGTTTTGTATACTGTCTGCATTTAAGACTCTCAATCCTGCATTGACTGCCCCCTTTCTTTTATATTTATTCCATTATCTGCTCTGCCTGAAGCTAGATTCCTGACACCTTCTATACTCTGTTCTATTATCTGTTCTGGAAAGTTAATAGCCTCTCCTGAACCGTCCCTCTTTTATCTTTTTCCATAATTTTTCAAGCAAATGACACCCACCCCCCCGACCCCCGACCCCAGACTTTCCCAAGGAGTGTTCCTTCATTCATTTCTTTAAATGCATTAAATGCAAAAGAAGTCCTTCTTTCTACTGTGACAAATCTTTCCACATACGTGTCAACCCATCTGCAATCAACTCAGAGATGAATTTCAGGGAATGCACAGTGTGTCACACAAAATGTTTATGAACTGGGCAACAGGTAGAAGAAAAAAAGGAAGAGCAAAGGGACCAGTCTGCACCTCACTTTGGTTAATGCAGCTGGAGATTGAGTCATTGAGATGTAGAGCACAGAAGCAGATCCTTCAGTCCAACCTATCCATGCTGACCAGGTATCCTAAACAGATCTAGTCCCATTTGCCAGCACTTGGCCCATATCCTTCTGAGGCGAAAGTGAGGACTGGAGACGCTGGAGATCAGAGTTGAGAGTTGGTGCTGGAAAAGCACAGCAGGTCAGGCAGCATCTGAGGAGCAGGAGAATCGACGTTTCAGGCAAAAACCCTTCATCAAGAAACTCTCTGAACCCTCTTATCTCTCCATGTCCCTCCCTGATGCCTTTTAAATGTTGTGATTGTACCAGCCTCATACACTCAGCACCCTCTGTGTAAAAGGTTGCCCCTCTGGTTCCTTTTATATCTTTCCCCTCTCACCTTAAACCTATGCCCTCTAGTTTTGGACCCCTCTAACCTGGGGAAAAGATCTTGGCTATTTATCCTATCCATGCCCCTTATGATTTTATAAATCTCTATAAGGGATCCCCTCATCCTCCGATGTTCAAGGGAAAACAGCCCCAACCCATTCAGCCTGTCCCTATAGCTCGAATGTTCCAATCCAGGCATCATCCTTGTATATCTTTGCTGAACCCTTTCAAGTTTCACAACCACTTTTCTATAGGAAGGAGAATTGAATGGAGTATTCCAAAAGTGGCTTACCCAATACTCTGTACAGCCACAACATGACCTCCCAACTCCTCTACTCAATAAAGGCAAGCACATCAAAAACCTCCTTCCCTATCCTATCTATCTTTGACTCCACTTTCAAGGATTTATGAACCTGCATTCCAAAGTCTCTTTGTTCAGCAACACTCTCCAGGACCTTACCACCAAGTGTATAAATCCTGCCCTGATTTGCCTTTCAAATATGCAGCATCTCACATTTATCTAAATTAAACTCCATCTGCCACTCCTCAGTCCATTAGCCCATCTGGTCAAGATCCCATTGTACTCTGAAGTGTTACAACATGGCGGTAAACCCTCCTGCTAATTAAACCAAACACACAGAAAAGCTCACCTCACCTTGTAATCTGTTAAAGTATGAGTGACAGTGAACTACCCTAATTCTATCATTTAACAAAAAAAATCAATTTATTCTTTAACTCTAAAAGTGAACATTAAACAACAACTATTTACAATTCTCGGCCTCCTTTCTCTTAAAGGCTTGTTATCTACCTCCCACTCTATAACAACATCATGATCCAATAAAAGCCCCTATCAAACTTACAGCAACTTAATTTTCAAAACCAGACAGCAGCTGAAGTATCCAGTGTCTTCCTCTGGTTGTAGATCTCTCTGGGTCGGCTTCGGTCTTCTGCTGCAAAGATATTTCATATGAGAAAGGTATCTTTGACAGAGAGTGTGGTAAGTAGCAATCTTTCAATGGCAGTTGGTACTCTTTCTGGCTAACTCTCCAAAATGCTTACTTTTCTTATACCTCAAACATTGGATCGTCTCATTGGTTCAATGTTGTCAAAACAGTAAAATTCAAATTCGATTAGGTTTTAGTATCTTGGGTTAAACTGATTAGTTAAATTTGAACTGCTGTGAAAACAACTGATATACCTAGGTTACAGCTAAATGTTACATCTTTCAATTTTCCAGCACACTCTGTGACTGCTAGTCAGTCACATGACAGGTGCTTGCTGACTTTCACTCTCTCTTAAAGGTACAGTACATGCCTTCAATTTCATAACAGAGGTAACCTTCTTCACTGCTCACTGCACCATCAATTTTGCTGTCATCTGCAAACTCACTAACTATACCTCCTATATTCACATCTAGACCTCAAAAAACCTTTTGTCATTTATGTCCACAAGGCTATAAGGTAACTCCATGGAAATCAGGTAGGACAGCACCAATGCCACAGGCAGTCAAGGGCCATCTTGAGATAAGAGTTTCTAGATCAACCATTAGTTGATAAAGTTACAGGAATTCCTTTAAGAAATTAGCATTGTCAAGTTCATTCAGAGAATGGAATGCTTCTACATTCGTATAAGTAGTAGTACTGAGCATAACCTATATCTCATTAAAACATACTATACTTCTATAAGCTTCCAAATAAATAGTCTCAGAAGTCTTGTTAATCTATAAACCTGGGCTTTCCCTACAATTTAATAGGAACTCAAAAGTAATAAATTATTCTCCCTACTGAAGCATGTTATCTAAAATTGTAACTTTTTGTGCTGCTTTTGGGTATCTACAAGGAGAGATGATTTTCCTTTTTCTTCAGAAACTGGAGCATTGGTCACTGGTTTTATAGATTTACAAACACATATTTGTCTTATCTTACTAACGTCTCTAGTGTTAACCTTGCCTTACTGAGTATAACATCTGAGACTAGTAGCTTATGTAGTTTATTTTGTCAGTAGTAGAATGCGAACAAAGATTGTTTATCAAGAACATGTCTAAATTACAGAGTGTTTCTGAGCAAAGCCTCGCTGAAATGTATATCCAGGCTATTGGGTTTCTGTTGACTGGATACTGTTTGTGCTAATCAGGACCGGTTGTTTCCCGCCCCATTTGCTCTAAGTTTTGTTTATAAACATTCTTATTTTGAGGAAGAAATATAAACTCATTGGGTTGGATCTTACCATATTTAGACTACGTCATTGAGTTTTCTGGATGGTTTCTCTTTGTGAGGCCTATTATATTTTCTCGCACTATTATCCCAAAGTCACTTCATTAATTTGCTACCCATCTCCTATGGTGCCCCTCTTGTCCTGCTTCGACCCTGATTCCCCCATTTACCATAGCCTGAAGAGCTTACCACTGGCTGAAATCCTTGAAGAGATCACTATCCCTGGCACAGCACCATATTAAAAATGCCATTGCGCTTCCAGACAAGCATTGGCATTCTGAAACTGCCCTGCATGACTCACACAGTTTGGTGAACATGATGGCAGACAAGGGGAAATTGGTGCCTCTCTTTGCCAACACGAGATCCATGTGGTTTGCCAGAATAGACGATGCCAGTCAGCCCTGCCAGGTTTGTTGAGGTTCTTACACAGGTCAGTGCGGTGGAGAAATGCACAGCAATGCAGGAAGAATGACCCTTTCTGGCCTGCCAAAGGAAGTGCCACCATCCTCTCTCTGCCATCTCATAGTCACTTTATCTCAGCTACTGCACACACCCCCTGAGCTCATGATCTCCCACTCTCACATTCGCCTGCAGTATCTTCAATCACACCCCTCTCCGCCCCTGACCAGGCCCTACTAATTACTAACTCTGCATGGCTTCTGCTGTGCCTACTCAATCACTCAGGATGTGTTAGCACCTTTTTGCCACCTGTACCAGCCACTAACAGATGTGCCAAACAATGCCATCTCACTCAGTTCCTCCCTTTCTCTTCTTCCAAGGAAAAAAAATTAGGCTGAATATAACGAATACCGAAATATAACCAATAAAAATAACATAAACAGTCGAAACAATAATGCCGAGAAGACCAGAACGAGTGGTGGTCATCCAACATTTAGCTCCTCAGCCATTATTATGAGGAGACAATCTTGGTCCTCACTATTGAGGAGCAAGGCAGGTCCTGTGGAGATGCAGAGATATCCATGTCCCCAAGTGAGAATCAATGCTCATCGGACTGTAACTCCCACATTAACCCAACTGCCGATGCCTTTTTTATCTGCCACAACTTTTAACCCTCAGTCACAACACTTTCTCTATTTTGAGTCTGACAGGTACCAGTGACATATCCACATTGGCTGGAGACATCCCCTCCATCATCTCTGAGGATGAGAACATAATGTCTTAAAGGAAGCACTGGCAAAGGTGCCTTCTGTGACCTTCACCCAGCTCAGTGGATATATTTAGCGAGAATCGAGTCAAGAGCAGATGCTGATGCACATTTTACTGCCATGTCTCTGTAGCTGACCAAGGAAGGAAGACCCCAGATCACTGGCACTTGGAGGACTGTCGGAGACCAGGGACCTACTCAGCCCTAGTTGGAAGATCATCAAATGGCATAGGCAATCAGTGACTCTCTACAAATGCCCAAGTAAACACAGGCAGATTGGTAGGTGGCAATGGGCCATCATAGTGCAACAGCTGTAGGAATGCAGCAATGCCTGCGGACCCTGCAGCTTCAGACTTGCGAGGGTCTGATTGCTGCCAAGGACTCATTGGTGATTGCCATGGAGAGCCAGGCACAGAGTCTGCTGGCTAAGTGCACAGACCTGCACTCCATTTGCCCTTAGCACCAACAGCAAGACAATGGGATAAGAGACTTTGATCTTATTCCAGGGGCCACCTCCTCACATGGAGAGTGGGGAATGCTAGCAGGCATCCAGCCAGAGGAGGAACTAATTATAGGGCGCCCGGAGGCTTCCTCTTAGGACATTCCAGAGGTGGTCCCTCAAAAGTACAACTACACCTCAAGATGTTTCAGAATCAGGCTCATTGTTGATAAGTCAGTGCCCAGATTTTCATCAAACTTCTGTGACTCACTGTGAGCAATGCCATGGGTTACACCATCACAGTCTAGTCATTGCAGTTTGTATAAAATCAAACTTATTTTTAAAATCTTGTGTTCAAAGCAGAAAGAAGCCCTGCTCAACCCTTCTGACTTTTCTGAACTTGCAATATATTGACAGGTTTAAAGAGACCAAAGAGATGTTTTTATCATTCATTTGTGGAATGTGGGTGTCCTGGCAAGAACTGTGTTTGTTAACCCAGCCTAACTGCCCTGGAGAAGGTGATGGTGAACATCAGTAAGTACAGCCACCTTGTTGTTAAGAAGACAGTTAAAAGACATAGGCCTCATGACAGAAAAGGAATGACAATTTTGTTCCAAGTCTGGATCGGTGTCACCTGGAGGGGAGCTTGTGGGTGGTTGTGTTCCCATGTATTTACTGTTCAGCTGCCAAGTTTCAAAAGCCTGGAAATAATAATTAACCTCTACTTAACTTTTGGACCTTTTTAGACCAAGAATTCCTCAGCAAACACTGAAGCAGTGGTGTTAAAAGCATAAATCAGACTATCAGCTAAACAACTCAACAGTGTTCCGGATCCAGACAGCTCACGGCAAATGCAAGTGGAAATCAACTATTAAATCATTAAAGCTCATTTGTACTCAGAGAAAGTAAATAGTAGGAAGCTTAAAATGACAAACCTCAGCCAGCATGGCAACATGAATCAGAATACCAAGGTACTATGCAACACAACTGTGGGTGCAATCTTTATAACTTTGCTAACTTACCAGTTTTATTTTGTTGGGAGGAGGAGATGAATTACAGGAGATGAATTACAAAATTTTGCTGATCAATAGCTCAGAAGGGATTTGTCAGAGGTCTTATATTAGGTCACCCATGCAGCTTTTCAACTCTGACAAGTATATTGTCTGGAGCTAGAGAAAAATGAGAAAATAGAATGTGTGCTCCCTTCCCAAAAGAAAAGGAATATGAAAGGGGTGTCTGTGATATTCAATTCGACAGTGAATTTTCAGAATGTTATAACTTTTTCCACAAAAAAATATTAACCCTTGCAAGATCACAATAACACTGAGTGGAAGGGATCCTGGTAGTTGGGAATCTGGATCTTTTAACTTAACTTCCAAAAGGAATCACTTGTAAGTTTATTTTATGCACACCCAGCAGTTGCACATTTCTCACGTCTTGGTTGGCAATTCTTTACTCACCTCTCAATTTCATGTTGGTATATAAGGTGAGGCAATAGCCTGGTGGTATTATTACCCGACTATTAAAACGGAGACCCAGCTAATGTCCTGGTGAGCCGGGTTTGAATACCATCACCACAACATCACACCTGTATCCTGTGAGGGTTAAAATGATGGGCTGACCTTCTGCAAATTACTCCCTAACTTCCATAGTCAGACTGGGTTACATTTCATCCAGCCTTGTTGATTTATCCACTTTCCCTTTCCTTATGTTTATTATCTAATACTTCACACTCCCACTCTTTAGCCACAATATACTTCCTTTTTGATATCTCACATTCACTTTGTTTCCTACATCATCTCTCTGTAGTATTGAATTTGGAGTGTTGGACTAAGCTTTCCTTTTCTGCCTTATCTTATTCTAAATGCTCCTTATCATGCAGAGGGCTCTAGATTTAGCCAGCCCACCTTACTGTTTTGTGGGAACCTATTTATTTTGAACCTTTTGAACTTGCCTTTAAATGCTTCCCAATACTCTGAAACGCATTTACCTTCAAGTAACTGTTTCCAATCCACTTATATAAATTACTGCTCAGTTTAGTAAAATTGGCTCTGTTCCAGTGTAGAACTTTAACCCCTATCTGTCTTTGTCCTTTTCTCATAGTTACGATAACTCCAACTAAATTTGTTCGCTGCAACCAAACTCTCCCCCAGTGTAACTCCTCATACCCATTCTGCAGGCTAAACAGGTGGATTTCTATGTCATGAAGAAAAAAAAAGGAAACTAGTAGATATCAGGATGTATTTTTTTTCTAAAATCACTCGGATAATCTTATAAATAATTTATAATGCACATCCAATAATAAAGGTGCAATTAAAGACTAGAATGAAAATTCACTTTTAGCAATTTACAGACAGGACATTCCAAAAGGCATTTAGTTTTCAGAGGGGTTAACTGGAACTGCTTCATCTCGGTGATTGTTATTCTGCTTCATGTTGACATTCATGTTCAGCTCACAGCAAAGGTCCATACGAATTAATATTCAATCCAAATCTCTCAACAATAGTAGCATTCAAGAAATACTTCCTTCCTCACATATTGGAATCTGCAGATATTTCAGAATGCTTCTTTATTTCGGCCTGGAGTGAGACAAGTTGAGGCTGCAAATTAGTTGAAGGAATTAGAGCTGGTCTTAAACACCTTCAACAAAAACATATCGGCTTTCAACTAGAAAACGTTCTATTGCCATGGTAATTCTTTCTTAGTTCCTTTCTTCAAAATAAAAAGAAAACTCAATTCCGCTATTGCTATCTTAACCTCTTAGCTGTTCTTGGTAATATATTTAATAATTGAATTCCACTTGTACATTGAGTAAAGTGGTGATGATTGGTAAATCCCACTTAATGAACAATCTACTATACTAACTAACATATCAAATTTTAAAACGTACTAAAAATTCTATAAACACACTTCAAGGTACTTAGACAAGTAGACAATGTTTGACTCCTTCACAAGCACAAAACTGATTCCACAGCAAAGGAGGTAATCATCTTCAAGTGCCATTCTGAAATTAAAGATTTTTTTTAATAATGAGTAGCTTTTTTCTGATTTCACTAACACTCACTTGGCTTCTGTTCAACTGCATACAAAATGATCAGTTAAGCAATTACTGTGTATTCACAGCTCTCTGAAACCAATTGAAATAGCACATGGAAAGCTTACTTCTGCACAGTAACAAATGTAGACTACAATCTCTATATTAAATGTCTGATTTTATATCAAATTGCTGAGCTAGAGAACAAAATAATATTGTAACTTACTACAAACAACAATTGCCTTTGTCATTGAGGTTCAGTTCTAATCTACCAATCACAATCACATGTCCAAAGCACTTAATGAAATACCAAAATACTTTTTGAAATACAACTGCCATTGGACTGGAGAGAAACAGCAGCCAGCTTACACACAGCTAACTCCCTTAAACATAGGACTTAGAAGTGAGTGTCTATCAGGAATGGGGAACTGGAGACCATTCGGCACAGATCTACTCATTAATACATGCATGGCCAATCAGGTGTGGCCTTATATTCATATTCCTCAATGCGCCCCATAAAAACTTAGTTGATTGTCCATTAAATCGTTTTCAAATAAATTACGAGAATTTTTATGTTTAAATGTTGTTAGTTGAAGGATAAATATTAACCATTCTTCTCAGAATGATGTCAGCAGACATAGGCTAAGGAATATGGTAAGTGTCTATTTTGTTAGTGTAGTGTAATGGCAGGGACAAAGGATTGGCTTACTAACAGAAGACAGAAAGGTGGGATGGGGGGGACTTGATTAACAACACACTCTCAGCTAAGTCATGACAGCAAACATTTTCTGGGATCTGGGTCAGAAATAGGTATTCTGAACCAAATTGGAAGATATGGGAGGTAGTGGTGTAGTGATAAAGTTACTGGACGAGTAATCCAGCAGCACAGGCTAACATTCTGGGAACCCAGGTAGAAATCCCACCATATCAGTTGATGAAATGTGAATTCAATAAAATCTACAGTTAAAAAGCTTGCCTAACAGTGACAATGTAGCCACTGGTAAATATAAAAATCTGGTTCTTTACCTTAGGGCATCTTGACTGGTCTAGCCTCCTTGTGATTCCATACTCACAGCAATATGGTTGAATCCTGACTGCCTTTTTGGCAATTAAGAATGGACAATAAATGCTGGCCGAGCCAGAGAAGTTGACAACCTATAAATGAATAAAAAAGTCAATTCTATCCCACCATTACCTCTCCAGGCCCCTCTGTTGTCTCTAAATGATTAGTTGGCTTGTCTGCTATTCAGTGGGTAACAATTCTGTGGCTTTAAGAGGTGTATTTTGTCCTGATTTCTTTTAAGAGAGAGATTCAAGAGTCTGTGGGGTAAGCAGCTTATGAGGTATTGAGTATTTTTTAAAAATTGGAACAATAGAAGCAGCCTGGATGAGTGTGGCCAACTTTCACAGACCAGGATTTCGAGTGTTATTTTTAGCAGTTACTATTGGAATCTCAACAGAGTTGGAGGCTGCAGTAAATGTCTCTTGGCTGTTACTCTTTCTGAGTTCAAATGTTTTTTTTCTCTCTCTCGAAAGCTGATTGCATGTGAGACATTCTGTTTCTAACTTTGCCTTTTTGCCAAGGGGTGTGTTTATAGGATGTTACTATATTGAAACAGTTAATTAGTAATAGGTACCATATCCATTATTCTAAAATTTCCAATAGAGTTAAATTATTCTAAGTTCTTCCTTCTTTTATTATATTTTTACTAGAGCATTTGAATAATAATGTCAAGTAGTTTGACCAGCTGAATTGTATTGGAAAACATCACTTTACATTTGCCTTTAAAATAAGAAAAGTTAGGATAGAGGCTACCTAATCAAAATATTTTGAGGGGATCTGGTTCTGTCCATTACAAGTAGTGGATGAGCAAATATTTTTTCTCATTAAGTATTGAGAAGGTAACACCCATTATCTTCAGTATTTGCCACAAAGTCCACTCCTTAACTACTGACTGGATCCCTCTTGTTAGTAAATGTCTGAGGCTAAGCTAAACTGTTCATGATTTTGGTGTCATATTTGACTCTGAGATGAACTTCTGAGCACTTATCTCATCAACACGAAAACCAGCTATTTTTGTAATATTGCCTGACTGCACCCTTGCCTGAAGGACAATCTGCATCTGAAATCCTCATCTTCACCTAAGGAGGACCATATTCATTTAGAGACAGATAAGCCAGCACCAGTGCAAAGACTATTGGGTTCTGTCAACATTGTTGGACTCGTTCAGGATGGGGGGGGTCATCAGTTGTACTTACATGTATCTTGAATAGATCAACATGCCAGGCATCCAGGATTTTGAATAGAAAATGCTTGCATATTGTTACAATACTACTGAGGAAGTTAGAAAGCCATAAAAGGATCAGTTCCATGTTTTATTTCTCTTTCAAGACACATTTGGTTCTCAAGGGTTAAACATTTCACTGCCAAAGAGACTCATTGCAGTATTAATTGAAAGCCTGCCCTCCTACAATATACATCTCAGTGGCTGGGGGGTGGTGACTGTATCCCAGAGAAGTAGTCCAGTGGAGACACACATGTGAATTCCTCTGTAACCTCAGACAGAGGTATTTGTCCTTCCCAGACAAAACTGATAGCCTTGGCCACAACCTGTTAAACTGCCTCCTGCTCCCATTGTCTTACTTCCCCTCCATATTAGCATGGTATGTGAATCCCCCATTTAGAACAGGCAAACGTCCTTCTGTTTCAATCTCTTCCCATCAACACATAACCATGAAGAATATGCTAATCAGTCCCTGTAATCCATTCAGACGTCATCACAGGACATCGACATTCATCGGGCTTTGTAAATTCATATTTACCTATTTTAAAGTGCGAGCAGCAGCGAAGGTAAGACCGTTTGGTTTTAAAAGTACTTACCGGTAGCGGGCAGCGGTGTTTTTTTTCTCTTTCACTCTTTCTTCACAGAAAGAGCGGGAGCACCAGGGGGAAGTGACGACGACCAGAGGGGCAGCCGGGAAGGAAAGCGGTGAGTATTTATACTCACCCTTCGAAGCCGTCGGTCATTTCCAGTGCGAGCAGCAACGAAGGTAAGACCGTTTGGTTTTAAAAGTGCTTACCGGTAGCGGGCAGCGGTGTTTTTTTCTCTCTCTTCACAGAAAGAGCGGGAGCACCAGGGGGAAGTGACGACGACCAGAGGGGCAGCCGAGACACGGAAGCAGTTAGTGTAAGCTTACCTGGGTAGGTTTTTTCCCCCTTTAAAAGCGCCACGTGATAGAGATTCGAGGAATAGGGAAAGAGAACACTTAAATGCGTGGCTACAGGGATGGTGCAGGAGGGAGGGATTCCGGTTTTTGGATAACTGGGGTTCTTTCTGGGGACGGTGGAACCTCTATAAACAGGATGGTCTACACCTGAACCTGAGGGGCACCAGTATCCTTGGGGGGAGGTTCGCTAGTGCTCTTCGGGGGGGTTTAAACTAACTCTGCAGGGGCATGGAAACCCAGATTGTAGCTTCAGGGTGCAGAGCCTGGAGTGTAGGGAGGTTAGGAACATGGCATCAATTCCCAAGGAGGGTGTCTGTAAACAGGAAAGTGGCTTGAAGTGTGTATACTTCAATACAAGAAGTATACGAAATAAGGTAGGAGAACTTGCAGCGTGGGTTGGTACCTGCGATTTCAATGTTGTGGCCATTTCAGAGACATAGCTAGAGGAGGGACAGTGATGGTTGTTGCAGATTCCAGAATTTAGATGTTTCTGTAAGAACAGAGATGATGTAAAAGAGGGGGTGGTTTGGCATTGTTAACCAAAGGTAGTATTACAGAAGCTGAGACAACTTTGAGGACTCATCCACTGAGGTAGTTTGGGCTGAGGTTAGGAACAGGAAAGGTGAGG
>NC_057714.1:89599127-89601640 GCF_004010195.1 Chiloscyllium plagiosum | reverse complement strand
CCATGGGAAATGCAGTGTTACAGGGACAGGGTAACAGAGTGGGTCTGGATGGGATAGTCTTTGTGAGGATTGGCATGGACTCAATGGGCCAAATAGCCTACTTCCACACTGAAGGGATTCTATGATCTGTGCTGGTAATGTTTTTCTTTTTTCTTTCATGGCCAGGTCAGGCTCATCCCTAACTGCCCTTGAGTTACGCACTGGAGTGCTGTGTGCAGTTTTGGTCTCCTTTACCACGTATGGAGTCAGCTATTACGAGGGGGCATAGCTTTAAATTAAGGGGGGTTAGATATAGGACTGAAGTTAGGGGTAGGTTCTTCACTCAGCGAGTCGTAAGTTCATGGAATGCCCTGCCAGTAGCAGTGGTGGACTCTCCCTCTTTATGGGCATTTAAGCGGGCATTGGATAGGTATATGGAGGATAGTGGGTTAGTATAGGTTAGGTGGGCTTGGATCGGCGCAACATCGAGGGCCAAAGGGCCTGTACTGCGCTGTATTCTTCTATGTTCTATGTTCTAAACTATGTAAAGACAATTGACTGTGTGATTGATAAACCTTCTGTTTAATCTCTATTAAAAATATTGTCTTTGTGTGAAGGGCAGAGATTCGTGAAGAAGTGTCACCACAAGTAGACGAATGGCTACTTCTGAATACATTGAGAAACTCTCGCCGACTGTACAATAATAAAGCATCTACTTTTGAGGAGAAACTAGTGTCCTCCAGATTTGTGGAAAATAGACATCAACACTATGGCTTTAAGAGGCGTAGTTTGTCCTGTCTTTTTTTGGAGAGACATTTTAAGCGATAATAGACAATAGACAATATGTGCAGGAGTAGGCCATTCTGCCCTTCGATAGATGGCAAGCTGTCTCTTCCAAGCCAATAAAGTAAACAGATAGTGAGGCCTTGGGTTTTTTTAAAGTTGGAACAGTACAACAAGCATGGGCAGCACGGTGGCATAGTGGTTAGCACTGCTGCCTCACAGTGCTGGAGACCCGGGTTTGCACATTCTCCCCGTGTCTGCGTGGGTTTCCTCCGGGTGCTCCAGTTTCCTCCCACAGTCCAAAAATGTGCAGGTTAGGTGAATTAGCCATGCTAAATTGCCCGTAGTGTTAGGTGCAGGGGTAAATGTAGGGGAATGGGTCTGGATGGGTGCGCCTCAGCAGGTCGGTGTGGACTTGTTGGGCCAAAGGGCCTGTTTCCACACTGTAAGTAATTTAATCTAAACAAAAGCATGAATGGGTGGAGTCAGGCTCCCGCAGAATCAGTGTTTTAGTTTAGCTTTCAGTAGTTGTTGGGGTTTTGAAGTTGGCTGTGGAAGCTCTCTCTCCCTCTCTCTCTGCTACAGCTAAAAGCTCAGGTTCTCTCTCTACTGTCAGAATCACAGGTGAGACAATCTTTTTACTGACTTTGATGTCAACTTTGCCTTTGCAAAGGGTATGTTTATGGGATATAACTGGATTGGAATCATGCTGTTTAGTAGTTAAATAATCTGTTATTCTGTTAAGTTTTTCAATTGAGTTAAAGTTATCCCAATTATTCCTTCCTTTGTTTGTATTTTAACAATAGGGTATGAATAAAGTATTTTGCTTAAAGTCAAGTAATGAGACCAGTCAAATTACATCTGGAACACAGCACCTTACACTTGCCTAAAAATAAGATAAAAGTTAGCATCTAGTTTGGGCTGGTCCATAAGAAATTGAGAGCCTTTGTCATGATCTAAATATCTAATCCAAGGTTGGGTTTGGGATTATTAGACTCAAAGGCAGTGAGTGGTGATGGTGTTTTTTTGTTCGGATGTTGCATTTGGGTGGTTTAAACAGGAAGTGCCTGGGGGATTCAAGATGGATACAACCCAGTAGGTCTGCCCTGCTGAGTTGTGCACTAGAACCCAGACAAAGTGGTGCACTCACCCTCCCTTTATTACCCAGTGAGGCAGAAGTAGCTATTTTTGACCCCTAGAATTGTTTAGTCCTAGTTTAAAATAGTTAGGAAAATGCTAAAGGGAAGGGACCATGAGGATTGCAACAAGCAGGGACCCCCCCTGCAATAACAGACTCATCTGTGGCCGCAGTGTCATTCTCCGCGATCGCCCCAGGGACAGAGATAATTTCCCTCCCCATCCCTTTCCGCTTTCTGCAAAGATCGTTCCCTCCGTGACTACCTGGTCAGGTCCACGCCCCCCAACAACCCACCCTCCCATCCTGGCACCCTCTCCTGCCACCGCAAGAATTGCAAAACCTGCACCCACACCTCCTCCCTCACCATCATCCAAGGCCCCAAAGAAGCCTTCCACATCCATCAAAGTTTCACCTGCACATCCACCAATATCATTTATTGTACCCATTGCTCCCGATGCGGTCTCCTCTACATTAGGGAGACTGGACGCCTCCTCGCAGACCGCTTTAGGGAACATCTCCGGGACACCCAACCCCACTGCCCCATGGCCCAACATTTCAACTCCCGCTCCCACTCTGCCAAGGACATGCAGGTCCTGGGCCTCCTCCACTTCCA
>NC_057714.1:89585581-89598937 GCF_004010195.1 Chiloscyllium plagiosum | reverse complement strand
CTCCCCAGCACCCCACACCCCCACCCCCACTCCCACTTATCATTCTACCCTGGAGGCTTTCTGCCTCTATTCCTGATGAAGGTCTTTTGCCCGAAATGTTGATTTTCCTGCTACTCGAATGCTGCCTGACCTGCTGTGCTTTTCCAGCACCAGTCTGACCAAGACTTATGGAGCAGGGCTAGTCTCAGAGTTCATGATTCATTGATGGAGGAGACCCAGGACAGGCTTGAACCGATCTTCGTCATGCTGCAGAAGCATGACCAAGAGATCCAACGTCTTGGGCAACGTATCGTGCAGGTGAAACAGCGGACCGTGGCTTCCAAAACCACAGTGGAATCTTCGGCGGTCTGGTTCAAGCCTTGGAAAGGCGGGTACGGGCTTTGGAAGAACATGTTGATGACCTCGAAAACCGTGGCCATCGGAAGAACATCCGCCTAGTGGGGCTGCTGGAACGGGAGGAGGAAGACCAACTCGTCAGTTTCTTGGAGCAATGGCTCCTGCAGGTTTTGAAGCTAGAAGTCGAGGTAGGCTGGGTGTGGGTCGAGCGGGCCCACTGGATCACAGTGCGCAGGGCAAGATTGGACCAGTGGCCCCGCCTGGTCCTAGTGTGACTCCAGCATTATAGAGATAAATAAGTGATGCTGGAAGCCTCTGGAGAACTTGGGAAGGATCCTCGGGCTCTGATATACAAAGGATCACGAATTATGCTTTTCCAAGACTTTTCTCCAGTCGTGATTTGTAGGAGGAAGGCCTTTGATGAAGTAAAAAGGTGGCTGAAGGACTTGAATATTCAGTATTCCGTAAGATGTCCAGCAATATTATGTTTCAGCCACAGAAGGTCCGTGTTCAACTTTGACTCACCAGAAAAGGCAAAGGACTTCCTGAATACTTTAAAGTAGACTGGCTGGCCTGAATAATATGGACAATAATGTTGATCTTGTTTTTCTCTGTAATTTGCCTGGTTTACCTGGTTGTTGCGGGGTGTTTTTTTTAATATATGTGGGGGTCATAATTGTTTATATTTTCCTTCTTCTCTCTCTTCTCCCTTCTCTCTCCCCTCCCGTCGTCCTTTGTTCCTTTTTCTCCTTATCATTTCCTTTTGTTCTTTTTCGTATGGGATGGCAGAGAGGTATGCAGTTGGGGGAGGCAGAGGGAGGTTATATATTTCTGTTATACCAGGAGTGCCTAGAGTTACAATATGGAAGGGACAGGCCGAGTGCCCAGTTTTAACTTTCTTGTTATAAGATATGTGTATTCTTTCTTACTTTGTGTTGTCTGGGGTGGGGGCATGGCTTCAGCTAGAAGGAGTCATTGAGAGGGTGAGTGGGTAGTATGAGTGCCCCCTCTGGGCAAGGGGGAAAGTCTCCTTTCATTTGTGTTATATGTTGGTCTATGGTAGAAGTAGCTGTTAGGAGTTTGTTTTGGTAGTTTTGGAAGTTATATTTTTACATTTATATGAACAGTTTATTATTTTCACTCGGTGCACTATGAGTGGGGTTCTTCCTTCTGAGGGGTCAAAGACTGTTTTGGATCGTTATGGCTAGCCATTCGTTTAAATGATGCACCTGGAATGTTAAGGGGCATCATCCACCGATTAAGAGAAAAAAGATACTGTCAAGTCTTAGAAAAGAGAGGGTCGATGTAGCCTTGCTGCAAGAAACACATTTAACCAACAAGGAGCATTTGAATTTGCAACAGGGAGGATTCGGATAGGTGATTTTCTCATCCTTGAATTCGAAAGTAGAGGAGTTGCTATTCTCATCTGGAAGAATCTCCCATTTCAAACATTAGACCAAATTAAGGATGAATATGTGTGATTTATAATTCTTATTAAAATACATGGAGAGGAATATGAAATTTTGAATGTATATTGCCCCCATCCTCCGGCACACTTCCTTAAATTCTTAACGGATGCGCTTTCCAGATTGATGGTCCTTGGACCGCTTCGTACAATTACAGGGGGAGACTTTAACTGATTTATTGACCCAAAAGTGGACAGGATGCCTCAGGGTCTTGTGGGTAGGTCCCTGCAATCCAGGCAGTTGGTGGACCTGAAGAGGGAGCTGGGGTTGGTGGACGTGTGGAGATGTCTTCACCCCGAAAGTAGGGATTTCACCTTTTTCTCTAATCCACAGAAGTGCTATACCAGAATTGACATGTTTTTTGTCCCATCGGTGCTATCTTGCAGAATAGGGAATATAGCCATTTCCTATCATACGGCAGTGTACATGGAGGTCAAGGCCGGTGGTAACAGGACAGGCTCGCGGCACTGACACATGGACCCTTTCCTCTTGAAGGATAGCAAGTTTGTAGATATTTTTCACCGGAATTTAAAATCTTTTGGGACATTAATTTGGGTACGACCAATAATCCGTCAGTGCTCTGGGAGACTGCCAGAGCCTATGCACGGGGTTTGACTATTTCTTACTCTGCGATCCGGAAGCAGCAGAGGGGAGAGCAGCAGCATTTGCTCAAGGCCCGGCTGAAGGCAGCCAAGGGAGCATACTTTTTCAGACCATCTATAACCAAATTACAGCGAATTACAGCCCTCAGGGCTACTTTGAATGCTGCATTCACCCAGACAGTAAAGAGGGAAATCTCTTTTGTGAAACAGAGGTTATTTGAGTACGGTGATAAACTGGGTAGATATCTAGTGTACCTGGCCAGAAAGAAGAATGCCCCCCCATCTATCACATCCATCAGAGAGAGTGCTGGTACTCTTACTTTCAATGCCAAAAAGATTAATGCAGCATGTAGGAAGTTTTACTCTGAGCTGTACTGTTCAAAGGGCTGTGAGAACAGACTGATGAAGATGGAATCCTTTTTAAGACCCTGAACCTTCCGGGTGTAACTTCAGAGCAGGCGTCCTTTCTGAATGTCCCCCTGACAATCCAGGAAATACAGGAGGTGGTGAGGCAGCTCCAGAGTGGTAAAGCACCCAGCCCAGATGGACTTCAAAGTGAGTTTTACAAGGTGTTTATAGACATGCTGGCCAGGCCACTGTTGGATATGTACAACCAGTCATACAGTCAGGACAACCTCCCATCCTCTCTGAGAGAAGCAAATATTTCGCTTATTCTCAAGAAAGGAAAAGCCCCAGAGGACTACACTTCGTACAGGCACATATCGTTACTGAATGTGGATTTTAAAATTCTGTCGAAAATTTGTTGTTAATGTTTCAGAGGGTTTTGCCTTTCATTGTAAAGGAGGACCAGACAGGTTTAATCAAGGGTTGTAGATCTACCAATAATATTAGAAGAGTATTAAATATAGTCCAGGTAGGCCAGCAAGGGTCAATTCTGGGCTTGGTAGTCTCCCTGGATGCAGAGAAAGTGTTTGACCGGGTGGAATGGCCGTACCTCTTTTATGCACTGGAGTGATTTGGTCTTGGAGGGTTTTTGCCAAGTGGGTGGCAGTGTTATATAGCAACCAGAAAGCAGCGGTTCGCACTAATAGTATAAGGTCGGATAATTTTAGTATCGGTATAGGCAGCCGACAAGGGTGCCCTCTATTGCCGCTATTATTTACATTGGTGATTGAGCCACTGGCGGAGGCCTTCTGGAGGGACCACAATATAACTGCTCTGGAGGTAGAGGCAGGCAGGCATAAGATCACCCTCTATGCGGATGACGTTCTTCTCTTTTTAACTGACCCGATGACATCTGTGCCCCATTTAATATAAGTGATTAATCTATTTGGTTTGATTTCGGGGTATAAAATGAATGCTATGAAGAAGAAGGCCATGCCTGTGGGGGGCTTTACTAGAATCTCCAATTTTGGGGATGGAACGCGTTTCCCTTTCAGGTGGTCACAGGGAGGTTTCCAGTATTTAGGCATTTTTGTTACCCCGGCCTTTGATCGATTATATAAAGCTAATTTGTGCAGTTGCTACAGAAAATAAGGCAGGACCTGTGGCGCTGGGAGGATCTTCCGATATCCTGGTTGGGTAGAAAAGCTTTGGTCATAATGAATGTTCTTCCTCGTTTATTATATCCCATGTGAATTCTCCCTTTGATGCTGCCTAAGCAAACACTACGGAGGCTTCACAGTTGGCTTGGTTCTTTCATCTGGCATTATAGGTTGCCTCTTATTAAGATGGACTAATTGCAACTTCCGCAGGGGATGGGCTGTTTGGACTTCCCGGACTTTAAGAAATATCAATTGAGTACCTTATTATCCTATGTGGCTGACTGGGCCTGCCAGGACCCGTGATCAATCTGGCTGGACATCGAGGTCTCCCAGGCAGAAAGCCCCCTCATCAATTTGTTGTTTATGGACAAGATGAGGACTGTTATGGACCATTGCTGAAATCTGATTGTCCTTAACACAGTTGAAGCATGGAGAATGATGCAGCATAGTGAGGGCAACTTCCCCTTGCACTCCCATAGTGGGAATGTTAGGATTCCAGCCGGGGTCAATAGACTCTGGCTTTAAGTTCTGGAAGTCTTGAGGAGATTCCTGTCTGGGAGATTTATTTGACACGGATGTCATGATATCTTTTGAGTAGCTGAGTCAGAAATATGAGCTATCTAGGAAGGACCTCTTTCATTATTTTCAGGTTAGAGACTTTATATAAAAAAAGACTACATTGATGGTTAGTCCCTATAAGTCAGATATAGAGAGGAGAGTGCTCTGGTTTATGGGCGCTCTCTTGGTCAGTCCCCTTTTTCACTTGTTAGAAGTAATGTTTTAAAGGACATTGAGTGGCTATGCAGACCCTGGACTTGGGAATTGGAGGTGGAAATCTCGTCAGAGGTATGGGAGGATATTTGGGAAAATGTAAGGAAGATTTCCATCTGTAACACGACGCATGCTATGCAACTGAAGTTATTCCACAGGGCTCATCTGGCACCGGAGCAGCTTGTGAAATTTAAGACCGGAGCATCCCCAATGTGCCCCAAATGTAAAACAGATGTTGGCACTCTTACTCATTGCTTGTGGTCATGCCACAAGCTTCGTAGGTATTGGGATGCTATAGCAAGTGTTTTGGAAGGATTTTGGGAACTGAGGTTAAGTTGGATCAGGTGTCCCTCCTCTTGGGTCTTCCAAATCTCCCCTCTTTGGAAGTGCATGGGAAGAAATTGTTTAATATACTTTCATTCTGTGCAAGGAAGAACATTCTAATGAGCTGGATGTCGGAGAATCCCCTGGGACTCTCGGGGTGGCGTAGATTAGTTTTGGAGCACATCCCTCTGGACTTCCTTATGAGTATGGTGCACCAGAAAATGGAACTGCTTTATAGAACATGGCGACCTTTTCTAAATTATATAGATGCAGACTTGTTGGCTATATTGATCAGGGCCCTTGTGTAGTCATGAGGGCTATGTCTGGCGGTCTGGGGGCCCCGGGGGGGGGGGGGAGGGGGGGGGAGGAATCTTGAAAAAATACAGGTTTGCTTACTAATGCTCCCAGTGGTGGGAAACTTTGGTGGGATTGCACTGAGTAGTAATTTAACTGAATATAAGGCATTTGGATGGGTATATGAATAGGAATGGTTTGGAGGGATATGGGCAGGGTGCTGGCAGGTGGGACTAGATTGGGTTGGGATATCTGGCCGGCAAGGACGGGTTGGACCGAAGGGTCTGTTTCCGTGCTGTACATCTCTATCACTCGATGACGCTATAATTTAAGTTACCTTGGTATAACTTGTTTTTCTTTCTTAGTTATTTATTGAATTGTAGTTTTTGTAGGTTTTTGTTCTCTCTCTCCTCACTGGTTGGTGGAGTTTAGTAGTAGTTTGCTTTCTGTTATTGTCATTATATTATAACATTGTTACACTATTTTGTAGTGATTTTGTAATTTTGTAAAAAATTTAAAATCTTTTTTCCTCAAACCAGGGTGTGCCCTGTGTAATAATGGCTCTTTCAGTCATCATGAGTTTCCTGGGGGGCGGAAGAATCACTTCAGGTGTTTGGCAGAAAATGAGCCAGACACAACTTTCAGAACTGGCAAGCAAGCTGAAGTTAGAGTTGCCTGTGTCTATGAGCAAAGGGGAGATAACTATGACAATTGCCAGGAGTGCAATCAGAATCTTGAAAATTGCTAAAGTTCAATTGCAAACGAAGCAGGTTGAGTTAGAGGCAATGGCAAGAAAAAAATAAAGAGAAAGGGAAATGTAATAGTTTGAATTATGATTAAATGCAGAGGAAAAAGAAAAGGAAAGAATAGCCCTGGAAGAACTAAAAGAAAATGAAATGATGGTCCTAGCAGAAGAAAGGGAGACTGATAGAGAAACAGAGAGAATAAAGGTAGAAAGAGAGATTTTTTGAACTAATAAGTTGACAATGAAAGAGGAAAGTCAATGAAAGAGCAAAGGTAGAAGGGAAGAGCAGTAAAGAAGAGCAAACCATCATAGTCAAAGTCTGGTGGGAATCTGTTTGAATAGGTCCAAGCATTATCAAAATTTGATGAGAAGGATGTAGAAACATTTTTCATTTCATTCGACAAAGTGGCTAAATAAATGAAATAGCTGGTGACCATATGGATATTGTTGAATCAAACAAAATTGGTACGTAGAACTAATGAAGTATTTGCACCACCATCAGCTGAGGAAACTGGAGAGTGTAAAGAGGTGAAAAAAGCCATCTTAAGTGCATATGGATTAGTGCCAGAAACCTACAGACAACATTTTAGGAATCTAAGGGGGGAACCTGATCGAACATACATAGAATTTGAAAAGATCAAACAAAGTAACTTTGGTAAGCGGATAAGCACATTGAAAATAGATCGGATGTATGATGCTCTTAGAGAGACTGTTATTTTGGCGGAGTTCAAAAATTTAATTCTTGAAATAGTGAGAACTTGTGGAAGAGTGGTGAGCTAAGACTGCAAGACTGGCACCAGGTGATTTTGAGCTGGTTCATAAATCAAAGTTTGGCTTCTGAATTCAATTTCAATTTGTGAGGTAAAGGAATTGGGGAAAAGAGAAATACTCAGGTAATAAAGGAAAAGGAGATCTCATTGAAAATACTAAAGATAGTTTACCATAGGGTAAAAAGGAAACCCATGAGGGGGAAAATAAGTAAACACCCTCAGGTGTTTTCACTGAAATTAATTAAAATGGATAAGTCAGAATTCAGAGACCACATATCTAGACTATGTATCAAATTTTAGGGAAAGATTAAATAGAGCGGGTGAGTTGGCTGGATAGCATTTTAAAATAGCTGTTCTGAAGCAGGAAGCAGACAAGAAATCAAGAAATCATAGATTCGCAGGAGGAGATAGAAGTGTTAGTATTACAAACGGGTAGGTGAACCTTTAAAGGCAAGGCTTAGTGGGCCTTATCAAATCAAAAAGAAATTGAGTGAGGTAAATTATTTGATAAGAACACCAGATAGAAAGAAAACTCAAATGCATGAATATGCATAAATGGTATTTTGATAGGTAAGAAAGAAGAACATGGGACATGTTACAACTTGGAGTAAAAACCAAATCCAAATAAATTTGAATTTAATATTCCTCATGAAATTGAATATTAAGGACTTTGTCAAAAATTGGGATAAATTATTGAGTTACAATCTAGAGGAAAATCAAAATGACTTGAAAGAGTTATTACAATTACATGGAAAGATATGTGGGAATAAGCTGGGAAGTACTAACGTGATTACACATGATGCAGATATAGGAAATGCTGTTCCAATTAAGCAACATCCTTATAGATACAACTCTTGAAAATTTGCACAGATTCAATAAGAGATTAAAAGCATGCTCAATGCCAATGTAATCTAAGTCAGTTGCAGTGAATGGAGCTCACCCATAGTGATGATGCCAAAACCAGATGGAACCAAATGTTTGTGTGTTGATCAATGCAGTTATGAAAACTGAAAGAATTGTGGATGCTGTAAATCAGAAACAAAAACAGAAGTTGCTGGAAAGGTTTAACAGGTCTGGCAGCAGAGCTGGGAAGAGAAATCAGAGTTAATATTTCAGATCTGGTGACCCTCCCCCATAACTGCAGTTACAAAATCTGATTCATAACCTATTCCATGGCTGGAAGACTGTATTGAGAAGGTGGAACAAGCAACATATATTTCTAAGCTGGACTTACTTGGAGGATATTGGCAAGTACCTTTATCCGAGATAACAAAAGAAATTTTGGCTTTTGTGATAGCGAAAGGACTTTACTGGTTTAAAGTTATGTTGTTTGGTCTGAAAAATGCACCAGCTACATTTCAAAGACTAACGAATAAATTCATTTTGGGGTTACCCAATTGTATGGTGTACATAGATGATCTGGTGATTTTTAATCACACGTGGAAGAAGTATTTGAAGCATCTGTCAGAATTGTTCGAATAACTTCAGAAGGCAGGCTTGGTGATAAACCTGGCTAAGCGTGAGTTCACAACAGCCAAAATCATGTTCCTAGGCCATATCACTGGGCATGGACAAATGGTCCCATGGAATGTGAAAATAAAGGTTTTTGGGGAGTTTCCCATTCCATTGACAAAGAGGGAAGTTTCAAGATTCCTGGGACTGAGTGTTTTTTTAATCAAAAACTCAAAGAACAAAGAACAAGACAGCACAGGAACAGGCCCTTTGGCCCTCCAAGCCTGCAGCGACACATTTTACCCTTCTTTCCTAAAACCATCTTCACTTACAGGATCCGTATCCCTCTATTCCCTTCCCATTCGTGCATTTGTCCAGGTGCTTCTTGAATGCTGCTATTGTGTTTGCTTCTACCACCTCCTCTGGCAGCACGTTCCAGGCACTCACCACCCTTTGTGTGAAAAACTTTCCTTGCACATCTCTTTTAAATGTCCCCCCCATCCCCCACACCTTGAAATTGTCGCCTAGTAATGCAGGAGAAAGTGAGGACTGCAGATGCTGGAGATCAGAGCTGAAAAATGTTTTGCTGGAAAAGCGCAGCAAGTCAGGCAGCATCTAAGGAGCAGGAGAATCGACGTTTCGGGCATAAGCCCTTCTTCAGTGCCTAGTAATGCACCCCTCCATCCTGGGAAAAAGCTTCATACTTTCCACTCTAACCATGCTATTCATAACCTTATAAACTTCTATCAGGTCACCTCTCAACCTCCTGTGTTTCAGTGAAAACAAACAGTCTAACCAACTTCTCTTCATAGTTAAAATTCCCAATATCAGGCAACATCCTGATAAACCTTTCCTGTACCCTCTGCAAGCACCCACACCCCTCTGGTTGTATGGTGACCAGAACTGTACACAAGTATTCCAAGTGCCACCTAACTAAAGTTCTATAAAGCTACAGCATAACTAGCCTAAGTTTATACTCAATGCCCCTTCCAATAAGGGCAAGAATGCCATAGGCCTTTTTAACTACCATATCTACCTGTGCTGTCACCTTCAGTGATCTGTGGATCTGGGTTCTATCATTCACTCGGAGAAAGTGAGGACAGCAGATGCTGGAGAGTCAGAGTGAAGAGAGTAGTGCTGGAAAAGCATAGCAGGTCAGGCAGCATCCGAGCAGCAGGAGAATCAACGTTTCAGGCAAAAGCCCTTCATGAGGAATGAATGAATTCCTGTTGAAGGGCCTATGCCCAAAACATCGACTCTCCTGTTGCTCGGATGCTGCCTGACCTGCTGTGCATTTCCAGCACCACACTCTCGACTTCTATCATTCAGTGTATAATTTCCATCTGTACTTGACCTTTCAAAATGCATCACCTCACATTTGTCCAGATTAAACTCCATCTACATTTTTTTTTGCCCATGCCTCCAACTGATCTATATCCTGCTGTGTCCTCTAACAATCCTCCTCACTATCCACACCTCCACCAACCTTTGTATCAAGCACAAACTTACTAATCAGACCAACCACGATTTCCTCCAAATCATTCATGTAGACCATGTACAGCAGATGTCCCAGCACTGATCCCTGTGGAACACCACTACTCACAACCGTGCATTTCAAAAAGAATCCTTCAACCGTTATCCTCTGTCTCCAATAACCAAGCTAGTTCTGTAACCAAAGTCACTTTGCTCACAAGCTGTTGGCATTCAGATTTCTTTCTGAATCAGGTATGGATGCTGAATTTTTTTTTATCTGGGGAAGCTGGGGGGAGATTCTGGATCCTCCATTAAGAATTCTTTGTCACAATGAAGACTTCAGGAACTATTGACTTATGGTGATGTGCTCTTCCATGAGATTATAACTCACAAACTTTGATGAGACAGGTTTTAGATACAGAAAGAAAAGGATAAAGCTTCAGGTAAGAGATCTTTATGACAGTCTGTTTTCAAATCCAATAACATGTACAAACTGGGTCATGTAATCTCCCTCTGAAAGTATTTTAGTCTGAGTGACTTCAGTCCTTTGTAATTATAGCAACCTTTACTTTGCAAATGTTGTTTCTAAGAAGTCTAAGATGCAGTCATGTATCCGTCAATGATGTTTTAAATATTTCTGATTGCATAAATTCATAACAAACTGAACACAATGCTGTCACATTACCATGCGTTCTTTGTTGGAGTCAGTCTGTGAAGTTTGATACACACTTCTGAGATTTTTCCATCAGGATGTGCACTATCTTCCCTGACAGGATGAAGAAAGAATGGTTTATGAGTAGCTTGGTTTTCCTCACCTAGTCTAATATTATTCACATCTTAGAGTCATAGAGATGTACAGCATGGAAACAGACCCTTCGGTCCAATCCGTCCATGACATCATCTTTTCTCAGTGATTCTTTCTTCTCAAATGCATCTGCTATAGAAGTGTGCTTCATGCCTCAGTGGCAGAACTGGCTACTTGATCTGATAATGTGAGAGAGAATTGTGGGCATTTCAGTCTGTTCAGCTTGTGTGCTCACAAATGTAATAAAGGGTTAGGAACTTGTCATCTGGGGTATCACTTGCCTCTCGTTTCTGAAGACCTTATCGGATTGTTGAGTCTTTTTTTGCAAGAGTCCCACATCCCTCTAGTCTCTTCAAAGCTGTTGACCTCTATCACCACCTCTATCCAAGCTCTGTTGTACCTGAAGTGGTGTTTCATCTTCCAGATGCTGGGAACCAGATCCCTTGCCTGTCTGCCACAGTCTGGTTAAAGCCTTGGGGGTTGGGGCAGAGGGAGGGGGGTAATTGGAGAAAGTTATTACTGCCCATGAATGGTTACTATGCCTGCATCAGTCCTCTAAGCACCCTGTTGCTCCATCTCATCAGTCATTTACCTTTTCAAAGGCTTCTTGCTTATTAAGTTTACATTCCAGGCTGCACTGAATGTCACTAATTGGGCTCCAAACATGCCTCTCAACCAAATCAGTTCCTTACATTTGAAATTCATACTATTCATCCTGATTTCTGAGTTCTGAGGAAGGACCACTGGAGCTGAAATGCTAATTCTGCTTTCTCTCCACAGGTGCTGCCAGACCTGCTGGGCTTTTTCAGCGATTTCTGTTTTTGATTCATTCTGATTTAAAGTGGGATCTGGATCCAGAGATGATTCAGGGGTCAGACTCCCAACCCCAAACTGAAAATTCAACCTATCAGCTTTAAGTACAGTCGGCCTATCTAATTCCTCATCATTAGCGATTTTTAGCACATCCAGTACATCAACTGCATTCTCTTTTGTTATGACTTTAGCAGCATCTTCACCCTTGATAAAGACTGATGCAAAGTATTCACTTAGTAGTCTTTCATCCATGCCCCTATCTCAATGTGTAAATCTCCTTTGTTGGTCACTGCTCAGCCCCATTCTACTTCTTGTCATGTGTTTAATACTTATATACCTATAGAGGACCTTTGAATTCCCTTTTTTAATGTTAGCTGTTTCTCTTTCCTCCCTCAACCTGTCATATTCAGCCTAGTTCTAAATTGTGTGATTCATCTGACATCCATCATTATGCTCTTTTCCCATTCCATTCTATTCTCTACCTCTTACATCATTTTCTTTTTGCCCACCTTTCCCCCTAGTGAGAATGTTTCTTGATTGTAGAGTTAGTGATTGTAATGAGGTCAGCCAGATGAACCTCATAAAATATGAGTTCCCTGATTGGCACTGTTAACCTGGTCCAGCCAGGGAGCCCTGGCCGACAGGAGTGCCAGAGGTTCTGGATTGAGAGTGTCATGCTGGAAAAGCACAGCAGGTCAGGCAGCATCCAAGGAACAGGAGAATTGATGTGTCAGGCATAAGCCCTTCCTCAGGAATGAGGCTTATCAGAGGTTCTGCTCACTCTCAGGGCTGGCTCTGAGGAAGCTGGATCAGTGTCAAATACTATGCACTGTAAATAAAGGGTAACTTGGTGACAGAATATCAGCCTCTGTGGAGTTATTTCAGTAACCAAATTATTTCCTGCTTGAAGGTTGCCCAATGTTCAGTTACAGATGTGCCTCATAATCTTTCATTCCAATTTAAATGGGCCAGGTCCTTTCTCACTCCACTAAAGTTGGCCTACCTCCAATTAACATAGAACATAGAACAATACTGCACAGAACAGGCCCTTCAGCCCTCAATGTTGCGCCAACCTGTGAACTATTCTCAGCTCGTCCCCCTACACTATCCCAAAATCATCCATGTGCTTATCTAAGGATTGTTTAAATCTCCATAATGTGGCTGAGTTGACTACATTAGCAGGTAGGGCATTCCACACCCTTACGACTCTCTGCATAAAGAACCTGCCTCTGACATCTGTCTTAAATCTATCAACCCTCAATTTGTAGTTGTGCCCTCTCATACAAGCTGACATCACCATCCTAGGAAAAAGTCTTTCACTGTCTACCCTATCTAATCCTCTGATCATCTTGTGTGTCTCTATCAAATCCCCCCCATAGCCTTCTTCTTTTCAATGAGAACAGACCCAAGTCTCTCAGCCTTCCCTCATAAGACCTACCCTCGAAACCAGGCAACGTCCTGGTAAATCGCCTCTGCACCTTTTCCAATGCTTCAACATCCTTCCTGTAATGGAGTGACCAGAACTGTACACAATATTCCAAGTGTGGCTGCACCAGCGTTTTGTATAGTTGCAGCATGATATTGCAGTTCTGGAACTCAATCCCTCTACCAATGAAACCTAACACACCGGATGCCTTCTTAATAGCACTACCACCTGGGTGGCAACTTTCAGGATATTGCACATGGAGTCCAAGATCCCTCTGCACATCCACACCACCAAGAGCCTTTCCATTGACCAAGTACTCTGCCATCCTGTTATTCTTCCCAAAGTGCATCACCTCACATTTAGCTGCATTGTACTCCATTTGCCACCTCTCAGCCCAATTCTGCAGTTTATCCAAGTACCCTGCAAACTGTAATATTCTTCCAAACTGTCCACTACTCCATCGACTTTAGTGTCATCTGCAAATTTACTAATCCATCCACCTATGCCTGCGTCTAAGTCATTTATGAAAATAACAAACAGCAGTGGTCCCAAAACAGATCCTTGTGGCACACCA
>NC_057714.1:89507776-89584903 GCF_004010195.1 Chiloscyllium plagiosum | reverse complement strand
CTCTACAATACCCTCCTTTTCCTGAGTGAACACCAATGAGAAATGTTCATTTAGCACCTCTCCGATCTCTACAGGGTCCACACTCAACTTCCCACTTCTGTCTTTGACTGGCCCTATTCCTACCCTAATCATCCTTTTATTCCTCATATACCTATAGAAAGCTTTCGGGTTCTCCTTTATTCTATTTACTAAAGACTGCTCGTGTCCTCTCTTTGCTCTTCTTAACTCTCTCTTTAAATCCTTCCAAGCTGATCTGTAACTCTCCACCGCCTCATCTGTACCATCTTGCCTCATCAACACATAAGCCTCTTTCTTCTTCTTAACAAGAGATGTAATTTCTGTAGTAAACCACAGTTCTCTTCCTGACAGGGACATACCTACCAAGGACACGTAGTATCTGTTCCTTAAACCAGCTCCACATTTTGCTTGTCTGCATCCCCTGCATTTTGCTACCCCATTCTATGCATCCTAATTATTGCTTAATCGCATTATAATTGTTCTTGCCCCATTGATAACTCTTGACCTGTGGCACGTACTGATCCCTTTCCATTGCTAAATAAACATAAATGAATTATGGTCACTCTCTCCAAAGTGCTCACCTACAACTAAATCAAACACCTGGACTGGTTCATTACCAAGCACCAGATCCAGTGTGGCCTCCCCTTTTGTTGGCCCTTCAATGTACTGTGTCAGGAAACCCTCCTGTACACATTGGACAAAAACTGATCCATCCGACGTACTAGAGCTATAACTTTCCCAATCAATGTTGGGGAAGTTAAAGTTCCCCATAATGACCACCCTGTTCCTTTCACTCCTACCCAGAATAATATTTCTAATCCTCTCTTCCACCTCCCTGGAACTCTGCGGAGGCCTATAAAAAACTCCAAGAAGTGTGACCTCTCCTCTCTGTGGTGACCTGTCTGCCACCACATTCTTGTGACCCTGAAATCCTATCCCTGGCCTTCCTACTCTCATCCTCCTGTGCACTGTAGCTACACCTCTGGTTCCCATCCCTCTGCTGAGCTAATTTAAACCCACCCAAATAGCACCAGCAAATTTCCCACCCAGGACATTAGTACCCCTCTAGTTCAAGTGAAGACCGCCTAGTTTGTACAAGTCCCACCTTCCCCAGAATGAGCCCCAATTATCCAAAAACCTGAAACCCTCCCTCCTGCACCATCCTTGCAGCCACGTGTTTAGCTGATATCTCTCCCTATTCCTTGCCTTGCTATCACGTGGCATGGGTAACAAACCATAGATAACAACTCTGTTTGTTCTAGCTCTCAGCTTCCACCCTAGCTTCCTGAAATCCTGCCTTACATCTCTATCCCTCCTTCTACCTATGTCGTTGGTACCTACATGGACAATGACTTGAGGCTGGTCATCCTCTCCCTTCAGGACCCCAAAGACACAATCCGAGACATCACAGACCCTGACACTTGGGAGGCAACACACCAACCGCAAGTCTCGTTCATTCCCTACAAATCTTCTAACTGAGCCTCTAACTATTGAGTCCCCAATGACTAACACTCTCCTCCTTACCCTCCTTCCCTTCTGTGCAATAGGGACAGGCTCTGTGCCAGAGACATGGGCCCCACTGCTTGCCCCTGGTAAGTCATCTCCCTCAACAGTATCCAAAACGGTATACATGTTTTTCATGGGAACGACCACAGGGGATCCCTCCACTGACTGTTTTTTCCCCCTTTGAACAGTCATTCTGCTTTCTTGTTGCCTAGGAGTAACTATTTCCCTGTAACTCCTATCTATCACAGCCTCTGCCTCCCAAACGATCCGAGGTTCATCCAGCTCCAGCTCCAGTTCCCTAACACGGTCTTGGAGGAGCAAGAGTTGGGTGCACTTCCTGCAGATGTACTTGGATGGGACACTAATAGCGTCCCTGACCTCAAACATCATGCAGGAGGAACATTGCTCTCCCTGCACTGCCATCCCTCCTAGTCCCCTAGTCACAAAGTAAGAAAGAGATGCTTACCTGATATGTCCCTGGTCTTTAAGGTTAGAGGAGATGGTTGGGTGAGAGGCCTCACAAAGGTAGGGTCTCGGGTTAAGAGGACACTGACTTATATAGCAGGACGGAAATAAAAATAAGAAGTCCCTCCTTTCCGAGAAACCCTCTGCTCTCTGACTTCAAATTTAAAAGCACAAATCAGTGACTCACCACTCCTGGCAGGCCCCTGGTGCAAGCTCCCACCCTTCGAGTTGCTGCTGCGCTGCCGCTGAAAAACAGAAATGGAGGACTCCCGCGTTCATGGTAAGTTTTTAAAGGCTCAAATCAGTGATTCACTGCTCCCGGCAGGCTCCTGGTGCAAACTCCCACCCTTCAAGTTGCTGCTGCCGCTGCCGCTGAAAAACAGAAAAAAATATTAAGTTTTTGTACTCGTATTACTCCTTGTCCTTTTCCATAATCAAACAGAAGCTTATTATACAACGACCCTTATCCCCTAAATGTTTCCCACTGACATCAGATCGACTCAAGCCACTTTATTTGGGGCAGAGTAGGGCGGCATAGTGGCTCAGTACCTCACAGCATCAGGAACCCAGATTCGATTCCAACCTTGGGTGACTGTCTGTGTGGAGTTTGCATGCTTTCCCAATGACTGCATGTGCTTCTGTCGGGTGCTCTGGTTTCCTCCCACAGTCTAACGATGTTCAGCTTGAGTGGGTTGGCTATTATAAATTGCCCGGTAGTGTCAGGGATGTGTAGGTTAAAGGGGTTAACCATAGGAAATGCTAGGTTAGGGAGATAGGGCGGTGGAGGGAGGGGGGATGCTGGATCTTGGTGGGAGGCTCTTTGGAGGATGTGAGGGGCTGCTTGGCTTCTTTCTGCATCTTAGGGATTCTATGATTCTATTCTTTCCCATAATTAGATCCCAAAAAACCCCCTTCCCAATGAACTGGAAACATACTGATGTCAAAACTTGTTGTGAACACATGACAGTGTCGAAATTGTTGGCCCTCTCTGCTCTTTACACTATTATTGGTTGCTCTCTCAAAAGAAATCTGAGTAGAAATTTGACAGATGTTTTCAAAATCTTAATCTGGACAGAGTAGATTGAGTGAAGCTGTTCCAATGGCAGAAGGATTAAGCACCAGAAGAGGCTACCATAGAAGGCAAATGGTAAAAAGAATCAAATTCCAATGCAATTTCATCTGAATCAAAATGAAGCAAGTAAGTACATGAATACAGGAAATGCTGCCGAACCAGGTGTGAAAGCAGCCCATCCTTCCTCCAATTTTAGGTTATTTTCTGGTAAATCTAGGCCAGTGAGTTCATGGCCTTAGTTAGCATTGTTTTTCTGCTATGAGGCACAATTTATGTTCAGTATAGTTTATTTATCTGACATTCTCCTTAACTTTAGCGATATCTTGAATATGGACCAAGGTTGTTCAAGCATTTAATTTCAGTGTTTAAAAATCACAATTCCTTCCTGGAAAGCACTGATTTTTGATATGGTCTAATTTCTTAGCCACACCTAGAATATTGTGAGCAGTTTTGCTCTTATCTCAGGAGGGAAGTTCTTGCTATAGAAGGAGTGCATCAAAGGTTTGCCATGAGTCCTGGGATGGCAGACTTGACATATAGGAGAGATTGAGTTGATTAGGAATGTATTCACTGGAGTTTAGAAAAATGATGGGGGATCTTATAGAAACTTATAAGATTCTAACAGGACTAGACAGGTTAGATGCAGAAAGGATGTTTCCAATGGTGGGGAAGTCCAGAACCAGGGATCATATGTTTTGGATAAAGGGTAAACCTTTTAGGACTGAGATGAGGAGAAATTTCTTCACCCAGAAAGTGATGAGCCTGTGGAATTAATTACAACAGAAAGTGGTTAAGGCCAAAACAAAATGAGCTTTCGAGAAGGAAGTCAATATAGCTTAAATGGATCAAGGGGTATGAGAGGAAGTTATTGAACTTGATGATCAGCCATGATCATTGTGAATGTTGGAGCAGTCTCAAGGGGTTGAATGGCCTACCCTTGCTCCTACCTTCACTATTTCTATATTTCTATTTCTTATGTATCTGGTTCATGTACCTATTCTTCATATGTGAGCCTCAATGTATCTGTGTGACAGTGCTGAAACTTTTATTTCTGAGGCTAAGCCCAAAGAGTTCAAGAACCTCCCAGAGACTTGAACACATGATGCAAATTTACACACTAATGCTGACAAGTGCACATAGTGTCACAGAATTAATTGTGAAAATGAAACAGCATATACCTTCCCATATGAATATAACTGCTGATGATACCACTTGATGATGAACCAGTACAGTAGTTCTCCCCAGTGTCTTGGTCAACATTTATCCCTCAACCAACATCAATGAAATAAATTATATTGTCAATTATTTGAATTCAGTTTTGGAGACATTGTTATGCTTAACTTGGCTGTAGTTTCTCCCCACAATATGACAGGAATTAAACACCCATGGGTCTTCATTTTTGGGACATTGTTAGAATATATAAGGCATTGAGTAAATTAAAGTTCTCTTTCTTCAATTCTCAAGAGAGTTTTAGCAATGACATTTATTAAAGCCAGTTTATGTAGGCTAACTCCATTCTCGCCCTACTGAAGTTGGTCTTTCACTTCATTCTAATGTATTGTCCTTGCACGTGGCACTTCCAGTTGTGATCACAATGTTAGCAATCAAAAGAAGTTTGGTCTTGCTGGTTCAATTCTCCATTCCTAACCTGGTAGGATCAAGTGTGAAGCATGAAGAATATATTAGCATTCAAACTACTGCATACCTAAGATCAGCTCAACACAGATGTGGAGTGGACGGTGTAAAAGTTGAAGGAAGGTACCTAAGGAAGCTTGCCAAGAGCAATAGATCACCATGATTCAGAGCACTTTACTTTTCATTTGAAGTCTAATTTTAACTGTTGATGACACTTAGGATCCTGCAGAATACAACACTCTGCAGACTGTTTGTTGGACAATTGAGGGATTTGGATTGTTTGAAATATAAACTGATACACTCAGACATGTCAGTAGAAAAAACACTAAGGAAGAAGGACTCAAATACTGATTTGTGCTATTTTTCATTCATATACAGATTATTTCATGTAATAAACATAAATCATTGGTGTCTGCATAAATAAAAATGGTACATGGAGTCATAGCTTCACAGAGATGTACAGCATAGAAACAGACCATTCGGTCCAACTTGTCCATGCTGACCAGATACTTAAATTAATCTAGTCCCATTTGCTAGTACTTGGCTCATATCCCTCTAAACCCTTCCTATTCATAGATCCATCCAGATTCTTTTTAAATGTTGCAATTGTACCAGCCTCCACCAATTCCTCTGGCAGCTCATTCCATACATGCACCACCCTTTGGGTGAGAACGTTGCCCCTTAGGTCCCTTTTAAATATTTCCCCTCTCACCCTAAGCCTATGCCCCAGTCTATTCAGCCTCTCTCCCTGTAGCTCAAACCCTCCAACCCTGGCAACATCCCTGTCAATCTTTCCTGAACCCATGATTTGGAGATGCCGGTGTTGGACTGAGGTGTACAAAGTTAAAAATCACACAACACCAGGTTATAGTCCACCAGGTTTAATTGGAAGCACACTAGCTTTCGGAGCACTACTCCTTTATCAGGTGATTGTGGAGGACACAATTGTAAGGCACAGAATTTAGAGCAACAATTTACAGTGTGATGTAACTGAAATTATACATTGAAAAATACCTTGATTGTCTGTTGAGTCTTTCATCTGTTTGAATACCATGATAGTTTCACTTCTTTCATGTGTAAATCACAAAACCTTTTTTTAAAAGTTGCATTCTCAGGTTAGCTGTAACAATTGGTGTTAGCTAGACAATATGTTGAAGGTATCACAATCACCTGACGAAGGAGCAGTGCTCCGAAAACTAGTGCGCTTACAATTAAACCTGTTGGACTATAACCTGGTGTTGTGTGATTTTTAACTTTCCTGAACCCTTTCAAGTTTCACAACAAACTTCCACTAGGAAGGAGACTAAGGGAGGCTTAACCAATGTCCCGTACAGCCGCACAGCCAAAATCTTTGAGAAAGTAACAGTAGTACCGGAGTATTTCATTCTTGTAATTCTTTAAAACACTGCATGAGTCACATATTGAATGCAGCAAGTGCTCTAATTAATGTGCAATTGGTCATCTGTGACTGTGAGTGAGATAAATCCAAGTGTCACAAGTTTAGCTCTGTATGATCCATTAATAGGCCCAGCTGATTGATCATCCATCAATGGTACTGCACAGTCGTATAGCCTGACTTACTCATACCATATTACCAGAGAAAAAAAAATCAATCTGTATCTTATTCCTCCTAAGCCATCTGGCTACTATCAATTAGCTTTGTCCTACACAGGTGATCTTCAGTGTTGTTGGTATTGTTTTTGCTTTGTCATTTTAGCTGTCATTGCCATCTGTTCCTTACACGTCTCTTCTGGCTGGCATATGAAGAATCTCGTATCCATAATCCTCATGAAAACCACACTTCACTTCTAGATGCTGATACTTATCAAAGAAAGGCATTTTCACTGGCTTGGGCAATTCACAGGAAGGAAGGCATTCACATACCCAAGCATTTTCTGTCTTGTGAGAAAGCTGAAAACTGAAGAGACACCCAATGTTCCACTTCAAAGATATTAGCCAGCATGACATGATTCTGGTAAAACATTGATTCTGATTTAACTGATGGCAGAGAAGAATAGTGTAAACTCATTGGCAAGAAATGCCACAAGCATACGTGATAACCTTTTCATCATGCAGTGTCTGTGGCAGAACCTGTCTCTCAGATTTCTCTTTCAAGCAGCGAATGTATATTGTACCGAAGCTACCTCAAATCCAAAAGATTTCATTTTCTCGATGTCCATCATTTTACGCAGACTGAAGGTTTCTGGCAGGTTAATTGCCAAATATCTGACAATTGACAAAAGAAAGAATTGTATGGCTTCCATAGCTTAGGTTTATTTCAATTATGATTAGATTAGATTACATTACATTACAGTGTGGAAACAGGCCCTTCGGCCCAACAAGTCCACACCGACCCGCCGAAGCGAAACCCACCCATACCCCTACATTTACCCCTTACCTAACACTACGGGCAATTTAGCATGGCCAATTCACCTGACCCTGCACATCTTTGGACTGTGGGAGGAAACCGGAGCACCCGGAGGAAACCCACGCAGACACGGGGAGAACGTGCAAACTCCACACAGTCAGTCGCCTGAGGCGGGAAGTGAACCCGGGTCTCAGGCGCTGTGAGGCAGCAGTGCTAACCACTGTGCCACCGTGCCGCCCACCTGCCACCGTGCCGCCCACCAATTAGTAAGCACTAATGACATAAATAGTATTATCAATACTGGTTTGACATATTCCTGCATGACCTCATGTTTCCAATTGCCCTAATCGATATTTGTGGCTTCAATTATCTACAATACTCATCCATGTGGTACTTTGCCTTCCCACATCAATTAAAAAGTGAACAAACGGTTTATTAGCTGACTCTTGACTCTCAGTCAGCCTTTTCCAATTTCTAATTTTCATATAGCTATGCTTGTTCAATAGTATTAGGGCTGAACAGTGACAAATGAAATTTAATCCTGCAAAGTGTGAGGTTGTACATGAACAAGGCATAGGAATACACGTTGAATGGTAGGATCCTAAAGGTACAGAGGATCAGAGGGACCTTGCTGTGCATGTCCATAGATCTTTGAAGGCAGGTACATTGGGTGGTTACAAAGGCATATGGGATACACGTTTTTATCCATTAATGCATTGAATACTCGAGCAAGGATGTAACGATGGAGTTACATTTGACTTTAATTAGACCACTGCTAATGTGCAGTTGTGGTTGTATAGGAACCTTGTAATTGAACTAGAGAGAGTGCAAAGAGATTCACTAGTTTGTTCTCTAGGCTGGAGCGATTCAGCTATGAAGAGAGACTAGATAGGCATTTCCTTTAGAGCAGAGAAGACTGATGGGGGATCTGATTGAGATATACAATGTTCTGAGGGGCATAAACACAGTAGATAGGGAAAAGCATTTCTCCTTAATAACAGGGTCAATAACTAGCAGCACAGGCTTAATGTAAGGAGCTGTAGATTTAAAAGGGATTTGAGGGAAAATATTTTCACTAAAAGGCTGTGGGCATCTGAAACATAGAAAATAGAAGCTGAATTAGGCCATTTGGCCCTTTGACAGTGCTCCACCATTCAATATGATCATAGTTGATCATCCAACTCAGTACTCTGTTCCTGCTTTCTCCCACAGCCTTTGATTCTATTAGCCTAAGAACTATATCTAACTCCTTAAAACATTCAAGGTCTTAGGTTCAACCACTTTCTGTGGCAGTGAATTCCATAGGCTCACCACTGTCTGGGCGAAAATATTTCTGCACATAAAGTCATAGAAATGTACAGCATGGAAACAGACCCTTCGATCCAACCCGGTTTATTCCTGATGAAGGGCTTTTGCCCGAAACGTCGATTTCGAAGCTCCTTGGATGCTGCCTGAACTGCTGTGCTCTTCCAGCACCACTAATCCAGAATCTGGTTTCCAGCATCTGCAGTCATTGTTTTTACCTATGCTGACCAGATAGCCTAAATTAATCTAGTCCCATTTCCAGCACTTGGCCCATATCCCTCTAAACCCTTCCTATTTTCGTACCCATCCAGATGCTTTTTAAATGTTGTAAGTGCACCAGCCTCCACTATTTCCTCAGGCAGCTCATTCCATACGTACACCACCCTTTGCATGAAAAAGTTGCTCCTTAGGTCATTTTAAAATCTTTCCCCTCTCACCCTAATGTCCTAGACTGGACTCCCCATCCCAGGGAAAATACCTTGTCTATTTATCCTGTCTAAGCCCTTTATGACTTTAAAAACCTCTTCTCAGTCCTCAGTGGCCTACACCTTTGTGACTCCCCTGGCATTTGAACATCCTTCTTGCATATATTATAGATGTTGTGGTTCTGTACGCCGAGCCGGGAATTTGTGTTGCAAACGTTTCGTCCCCTGTCTAGGTGACATCCTCAGTGCTTGGGAGCCTCCTGTGAAGCGCTTCTGTGATGTTTCCTCCGGCATTTATAGTGGTTTGTCTCTGCCGCTTCCGGTTGTCAGTTCCAGCTGTCCGCTGTAGTGGCTGGTACACTGGGTCCAGGCCGATGTGTTTGTTGATAGAATCTGTGGATGAGTGCCATGCCTCTAGGAATTCCCTGGCTGTTCTCTGTTTGGCTTGTCCTATAATAGTAGTGTTGTCACAGTCGAACTCATGTTGCTTGTCATCTGCATGTGTGGCTACTAAGGATAGCTGGTCGTGTCGTTTCATGGCTAGTTGGTGTTCATGGATACGTATCGTTAGCTGTCTTCCTGTTTGTCCTATGTAGTGTTCTGTGCAGTCCTTGCATGGGATTTTGTACACTACCTTGGTTTTGCTCATGCTGGGTATCAGGTCCATTGCCCTGGTGAGTTGTTGTCTGAGAGAACACCGAATGCAGAATTCACCACAAATGTATACAGGAAAACCACACACACAGACCAAGTCCTGAACTACGAAAGCAACCTCCCAAACACACACAAAAGAAGTTGCATCTAGACACTGTTCAAAAGGGTCACAACACACTGCAGCACTCCAGAACTGCAAAAAGAGGAAGAAGAACACCTCTACAATGTATTCGCCAAAAACGGATACCTGCACAATTTCATCAACAGATGCCTAAGGGAAAGACAACGGAATGAGGACATGCCACAACCCAAAGGACTAGCCACGTTACCATACATCAAGAACATTTCTGAACTGACAGCCAGACTACTACGACCACTAGGACTCATAACAGCACACAAACCAACAGCCACTCTCAGACAACATCTCTCTTCTAACTTCAACCTACAAGCATGTGTTCCATTTGTACTGGTGCTTAAAGGGGTTTGCTTATTGGGACTGTTGTGTATATTTGGAATAGTATACTTAAGTCTAGTTTAGATAGACTGAGTTCTGGAGGGGTTCTTTATTCTGTTCTTCATGTTTCATTATATAATTTTGTGAATAAATTTTTTGTCTGTTTTAAACCTGGTAGTGAACCTAGCTAACTTAATGCGGGTAATTTTCAGTGTACACTTACCAGAACAAATAGCAAAGTTATGATCTGGGCTGCCTGCTCAAGAATGTTTTGAGTAGTCTGGCCTAGTCCATATCAGCAACTTAAGATAGGAAACCTGATGAAGGGCTTTTGTCCGAAACGTCGATTTTCCTGCTCCTCGGATGTTTCCTGCTCCTCGGATGCTGTACTTTTCCAGCACTACTCTGATCTCTAACATCTGCTGTCCTCACTTTTGCCTAGTTGATTTTAACCTTACTGCAAATCCTCTTGCAAGGATGCCTACCTTGAAGATGTTCTCCTCCTCTCTCTACAAGAATCTCAGTGAGTCTTTCTCTCACTGCAACCCCCAGGTCATCTCCTCTGCCCTGAAGCTCTTCAACCATGTCCTGAAACAGTCCCGCGACCACAGCCACATCTGCTTCCTCAGTGCTTGCCTCTGCAACCAACTGATCCCACATGGTCTCTGGACTACATTCAAACCAGCACAGTTTGGACCCGTACAGGACAACCAGTACAGACTACAAATTCAAAACCACCTGCAACTGTTCTCCTTCAGAATCCTCTGCTCCACACTCGCAGCCATGCGCTGGCATCTAATCTCTCTGCAGTCAGCTATGCCTCAATTTAAGAAGATAGCTCACCTTCTCAAGCAACAGGTAACTAAGGTTGGTCTTGCTAGCTGTGGCAAAAGCCCCCAGGATGAATTTTAAAACTAAAAGTCTTCAAATTAAATGAAACAAGCGAAATGTTATTTTTGTAGTCATTCAGAGACTTTGTTCTCTTCCTTGTAGGGTTGAGCAGAACGATATTTCATAGGCCTGAAATTGAATAGTTGAGGGAAAAGTTGTAGCGTTGCCGGTCCCAAAGTGCAGACGAGTGAAGCGGATTGTTCTGTCTGAAGTCACCCTTCCACTGCAGAACACCATGCCGATGACATCATCCTTCACACTGCGCCCCGCCCACGCAGTGACGTGTTCGGTTTGGTATGGGTTTCCGGGGCGGGGCGGCAGCGCCCCTCGTCCGAGCTCGGGACTATTCGGCAGCGGCTCGTCCGAGCTCGGGACCATTCGGCAGCGGCTCGTCCCGAGCTCAGGACCATTCGGCAGCGGCTCGTCCCGAGCTCGGGACCATTCGGCAGCGGCTCGGCTGAGCTGGAAGGAGGAGCCCACGGGCGGAGTGAGTAAGTGTGTGAGAGAGAGAGAAGGGAGCCGCCGCCACCGCTGGACGGAGCGACGTCCCGGAGAAGAGAAACGGAGCCTGGGTTAGAGGTGGAGGTTGAGGGGAAAAAAAGCGAAGATAAAGTGCTGTTTTGAAACGTTAAAAGGAGGAAGCGTCTGGGAAGAACAACCGCCGCCGGGGCCACAATAAATCTTAACGGCTGTACATATCCTTAGTCTGAGAGACTTTTGTGTTAAAGGTAAGCGGCACGGACCGGGGGTGGGGGATAAACTTAAATGGAAAAGCCGGTGGGAGTCTGGCTTCTCTTCACCGTCTTGTGTCTGCCCCCTGAGCCTGAGCGAGGGAAGGCAGAGATAGCCTCACAAGATTATTTTTCTGTTCTATCTCCAGCCGCAAAAAGGGCAGGAATGTGATACATGTCCTATTTTTGGGTGGGGAACATGCAGCTATTTTAAATATATATCTTTTTCTCCCACACACACACACACACATGCACAGACACGGAGAGACGGGGCAGGGGTGATAAATCTCCGAGTGTTGTCGAGTCCAGTTTACTGCTGGAACTCGGGAGGCAACTGTTTTCGTGGACGTTTTTAGGTTTTCAGAATTTGGGCATTTCTTGTCGGCCAGATTGAGCCTTTACACACACTCTCCTCCCCTCTCCCCACACACACACACACACAAAAACTTAGTGCCATGTAGAAGTGATTTTCTTTTAGCTTTGATTTGTGTTCTCTATCTGAATCTTCAGATACATAACCTTGAATGTTCTTAGTGGCATTTAAACAACTGGAGTTTGTTCTGAAGCATGCTGCATACCAATCTCTTTTTTAGTGGCCTTAGGGCGTGTATATTGTTTTGCCTCGTCTTTTGTCTGAAAAAGATGACGGCCGTCTGACTGCCTTTTATTAATCATCTCAGCTTTAACTAGTTGGAGAAAAGGTCACACTTTGGACAGTTTTAGGGACATTTGGTTCTTTAAGATTGTGAAATACTGTGTTGTAGATATGTAAAAAGTGATATAACAGGCGTTTTTAGGCTTTGTGCTGTGCAAATGATGGACTGCGATCTATTTATACTACTTATCGCAAATGGACAAATAAGGAAATAAGGTTCAGCAAGGTTTTGTTTCTGTATTAATGTCCGTTAAGGAAGATTAATCTTAGTTCAATTTTCAATATTTACTTGAGTTTAGAGAAGTGTGAATCTATCTTCCAAAATGAATCAGTAAACTTAAGGATTCAGTTTTACTGCTGCCCACAAACGTGGTTTGTCTTAGAATTTAAGCCAAGAAAACATACGCTTTTGAAAACATTGTTTGATTCTTCAGGTACTATTTCTATTGCTTACAGCACTGTGCATTGACGAGTGATGGTTGCTAGACTGAAGCTGTGGGGAAAAAAAACAATTACTGCATTGCCTCTTCAATTAATTGATCTTGTCTGAAATAACAATAAGAACAGTACTATTGATTCTGTAACAGGTAGAATTCCTTATGGAATTGTGCCTTACAGACAAGGTGCCAGACACCAATATCCACTACTGGATATGTCTTATCCCACTGGCAAAGCAGACCCATTGCTTTGGTGGGTGTGGACCTACTGAGTTGGTGGGTTTGTTCTCAGATGTTTTGTCACCAGGCTCGGCAACATCAGTGAGCCTCTGGTGAAGCGTTGGTGTTCTGTCCTGTTTGCTATTTATGTGTCTTGGTTTGTTGTGGTAGGTGATATCATTTCCAGTTCTGTTTCTGAGAGTTTGGTAAATGGGGTCCCAACCTATATGTTTGTTAGTGGGATTCCAATTTTAATGCCAGGCCTCGAGGAATTCCCATGTGTGTCTTTGTTCATCCTGTTCCAGGATGGGTGTATTGTTCCAGTCAAACTGGTGTTCCTCTTCATCAGTGTGTATGGATATGAGTGATAGTTGGGCATGTCTTTTGCTGGCTAGTTGTTGCTCACGTGTCCTGGCAGCTAGTTCCCTGCCCATCTGTCCGATGTAATGTTTGTTGTAGTCCTTGCAAAGTATTTTGTATATGACATTCTTTCCGCTTTTGATTCTGCCAGCTATTAACTACGCCTCAATTTAACTTTAATTTCTGTAACTAAGAGTGTTTGAATAATGCAGGTTAGTCACCTTTCACTACATACAGAGGCAGTTCAGCACAGTGGTCCCTTAGCTGCACTTTTACCAGTAGCCCTTCAGTAGTACCACTTGTTCTGTGTATGTCTGTAGTGTAAGCTTAGTGGCACATCACTGGTCACAGGCCTCCAGTCTGAACAGCAACCCTCCGCCACCTTCACTCTGTCTTCTACCTTTGAGCCAGTTCTGTATCCAAATGGCTAGTTTTCCCTGTATTCCATGTGATCTAGCCTTGCTAACCAGTCAACCATGAGGAACCTTGACAAATGCCTTACTGAAGTCTATATCGATCACATCTATCGCTCTGCCCTCATCAATCCTCTTTGAACTAGAGGGCATAGGTTTAGGGTGAGAGGGGAAAGATATAAAAGAGACCTAAAGGGCAACGTTTTCTTGCAGAGGGTGGTACGTGTATGGAATGAGCTGCCAGAAGAAGTGGTGGAGGCTCGTAGAACTGCAAGATTTAAGAGGCATTTGAATGGTATATGAATAGGAAGGGTTTGAAGGGATATGGGCTGGGTGCTGGCAGGTGGGACTAGATTGGGTTGGGATATCTGGCCGGCATGGACGAATTGGACCAAAGGGTCTATTTCTGTGCTGTACATATCTAAGACTCTAAGGCTGTGGGTGCGTGGTCCTTTAAATTCATCATGAGCTGTTTGTGTGGTGGTAGGTTTGTGGGCTACCATGATGCCTAGGGGCCAGAGTAGTCTGGTTATCATCTCTGAAATGTCTTTGTTGTCTGGTAGCGTGGCTAGAGTCTCTGGGTGTGTTGTGTCTTTCTGTTAAGGTTTGTTGTGCAGGAATTGGCAGACTACGCTTATTGGGCAACCATTGTTCCTGATTATGTTGTCTAGGTGTTTTTCCTCAGCTTTTCTTTTGGCCTGTTTAAATGATGGGCTGATGCAGCTCCTTCTGTGGGTGTTGACCAAAATGACCAACTATCGTTGATATCCGTGCACACATGAAGCGGGACAGTAGTTCATCTGGGACAATACATACATCTTTGGACCAGGCTAAACATAGAAATGCGTGGGAATTCGTAGAAGCCTGGTATTCAGACTGGAACTCCATTAACAAACACAGTTTTGGACTCCATTTGCCAACCTCTCAGAACCAGAACTGAAAATGATATTACCTACCACGACAAACCAAGACACAAATAGCAAGCAGGACAAAACATCAATGCTCCACTGGAGCCTCACTGATGATGTTACCTAGCATGGTGACGAAACATCTGAGAACAAACCCACCAGATCAGCGAGTAAACGTATAACCTGATCCACAACCTGAGCTACAGATCTTTTCCAAAATCTCAAACAAGGAAATCTCCTGCTGATTGCCACCTACTGACCCCTCAGCTGATTACTTAGTACTTCATGTGAACATTGAGTGTCCAGAATATACCAAGTCGGAAGCTTCAATATCCATTACCAAGCGTAGCTCATTAGTGCCATGACTAACTGAACTAGCTGATTTTGAAAGGACATAGCTAGTAGACTAGATATGCTGCAGGCAGTGTGGGAACCATTAAAAAGGAAGAACCAATTTAGTTTTGAAAGTAAGCGTTGGGACCCTTTAGAGGATGCACCTGGAGAATTGATAACGGGGAACAGTAAATTACAGATAAATTAAATTAATATTTTGCATCACTCTTAGCAAAGGAAGACACAAACATTCTAAAGGTACCAGATAAGCATGGTACAAATGGAAAGAGAGATATTTTAAGTCTCTTTCACAAGAGACCAGCAATTTATGGGACTGAAGGCAGACCAGTTTCCAAGACTCAATGACCTGCATCAAAGGTTTTAAGTGGGAGGCATTGGTCAGAGTCATAGAAACATACAGCATGGAAACAGACCTTTTGGTCCAATTCATCCATGCCGACCAGATAGCCTAAACTAATCTAGTCCCCATTTGCCAGCACTTGGTCCATATCCCTCTGACCCCTTCTTATTCATATGCCTTTTAAATGTTGTAATTGTACCAGCCTCCTCCACTTCCTCTGGCATTCCATGTACATACCACCTTGTGCATGAAAAAGCTGCTCTTTAGGCCCATTTTAAATCTTTCACCTGTCATCTTAAACCTATGCCTTCTAGTTCTGGACACCCTCCAACCCAGGGAGAAGACCTTGTCTATTTATCCTATTCATGCCCCTCATGATTTTATAAGCCTCTATAAGATCACCCCTCCGCCTACTCAGCCTCTGCCTAGAGCTTTAACCCTCCAACTCCAACAACATCCTTGTAAATCTTTTCTGAACCCTTTTAAGTTTCACAACATCCTTCCGAGAAGAGGGAGATCAGAATTGCACACAATACAGGTGCACAATCCTTTATCTGAAATGCTCGGGACCAGCTGTTTTTTTGGAATTCAGAATTTTTCAAATTTCAGAATAAGTGACCGTGAAATTCTAAAATATCTTACCGGAGAAGCAGACTTAGTGAGTAAAGCGGGCCTTGAGCGAGAATCGAGGCCTGCCAGTGCTGGGCCAAGCCCCCAACATCGCATCTGAGTGACATGCATCGAATGGGTGTCAACTTGGGGTCAACTGTTTGCACGCCAGACATCCTTATTAATGAGGAAAAAACCTTCAGACTTGGAGTTTTTCGGATTTTGGGATTTTGGATAAAGGGTTTTCTACCTGTGTTCCAAAAGTGGCTTAACCAACATCCTGTATAGCTGCAGCATGACCTCCCAACTCCTATACTCAATGCTCTGACCAATAAAGAAAAGCATAGCAAACGCCGCCTTCACTATCTTATCTACTTGCGACTCCACTTTCAAAGAACTGAGCCTGCACTCCAAGGTCTCTTTGTTCAGCAGCACTCCCTAGGGCTTTTACCATTAAGTGTATACGTCCTGTCCTGATTTGCCTTTCCAAAATGCAGCACCTCTCGTTTATCTAAATTAAACTCCATATGCCGCTCCTTGGTCCATTGTCCCATCTGGTCAAAATCCCATTCTGCGGTAACCTTCTTCACTGTCCACTACAGATCATGTCCACCTCTCTGCCCTCATCAATCCTCTTTGTTATTCCTTCAAAAATCTCAAGTTAGTGAGACGTGATTTCCCATGCACAAAGCCACGTTGACTAGCCCCAATCAGTCCTTGCCTTTCCAAATACATGTAAATCCTGTCCGTCACGACTTTTTCCAACAACTTGCCCACTACTGATGTCAGGCTTACTGGTCGACAGTTCTCTGGCTTTTCCTTACCACCTTTCTTAAATACTGGCACCACATTAGCTAACCTCAGTCTTCCAGCACCTCACATGTGTCTATCAAATTTACAAATATATCAATAAGGGGCCCAGCAAATCACTTTCTGAGCTTCCTGCAGAGTTTCAGGGTTCACCTAATCAGGTGGGTCCTGAGGATTTATCCACCTTTTTATGTGTTAAAATATTTCAGAACTCAGTGGATTGGAGAAGGGTTCCAGTGGATTGAAAATGCTAATATGTTGCCCTATTCAAGAAAGGGAAAGCAAGAACTGTAGCCTCTAGTCTGAATGTGTCATATGGTAAATGCTAGCGTAGTAGACAGTGCTAAGCAATTCCACAATAAATGAATTAAATCTAATCTCTGAAATCTCATCACATCCAAGCATGAATGGTGGACAGTTAAACAGCTAACAGGAGGAGCAAACTCCTCAAATATCTCCAGTTTGATACAAGCATAGATAAAAGAGCTGAACTCTAGAGGTGAGGCCATACTGACTGATGAAGGGCTTTTGCCCGAAATGTCGATTTCGCTGCTCTTTGGATGCTGCCTGAACTGCTGTACACTTCCAGCACTACTAATCCAGAATCTGGTTTCCAGCATCTGCAGTCATTGTTTTTACCTCTGCCCTTAATATTAAGCACGCATTGTGTGGTAACAAGGAGCATTCATGATTTATACTGAAGTAGCTTGTGTCCATGTGCAGCAAGACCCGAACAATTTATTTTCCAGCTTGGGCTGAGAACTGGCATACACAATTTGGAGTTCATGGAAATCAGAAGTGAAGTATTCAACTATGTAAAGTCATATCTGGTACAAAGAAGGGTTGTTTTGGTTGTTTGTCAGTCATCTCAGTCTAGGTGTATATAATTCTGTGAAGTTATTAGGGTTTTTCCTGGGCTCAACCATCCTCAGCTGCTGCATTAGTTTCCGTCCTTCCATCATGAGGTCAGACATAGGAATGTTTGCTGATGATGCCGTTATGTTCAACATCATTAATGATTTATACTGAAGTAGCTTGTGTCCATGTGCAGCAAGACCCGAGCAATTTATTTTCCAGCTTGGGCTGAGAACTGGCATACACAATTTGGTGTATGTTAAGAATATAGAGAACTAAACTCTCATCTTTTTACATTGAACAGAAAATTATCTCTGCTTCAGGTATCTTGCAACAGCCATTTGTAATCTTGCACATCAGTCAGTTTTTTGGATGTTTATTTTTGCATTTATATCTTGAAATACTTTATGCTTTAATATTACCAAGTAAATGTTTTAGAAGATATTTTTATAATGACTAAAGAAAAGCTCAGGTTTAATCCATGTAAACAGAGCAAATTCCAATGTAGGATTGATGGACAAAGCAAATGTCATGTATATTGTCACAAAAGTTGCTTTATATTTATTTCTTCTGTAAAGTCAAGCAATATTGTTTGACTGGGTTATTGGTTAACCTGCTGATAGGTGGGCCAGTAGAGCATTGCTTAGATTTGTTGGGGGCCCAGCTAATGTTTGATGTGCAGACTTTGCACTGAGACAAGAAACGGCCTGATCCTTTTTGTAATGGCGAAAAAATTCTGTAACATAATTTGAAGATGAACAAGAGGTTTCTCTTGTATCCTGGCAAACGTTTATCCTTAACTAACATAAATTTGAATATCTTACTGTGATTTGATGAATCACTACATTTCCCCACTGGCATCTACCTCATATTGCAGTGTTTTTATTCACTTCCTAGCACATGCCTTTCACATCATTTGTGCATCTGAAAGTTAGATAACATGGCATTCAGGGAGCACTTGCCAATTGGATACAAAATTGGCTTGATGGTCAGAGGCCATGGTGGTGAGGGTTGTTTTGGGACTGGAGGCCTGTGACCAGCAGTGCGCTACAGATCAGTATTGGGTCTACATTTATTTGTCATTTTATATTCATGATTTGGATGAGAATTTAGCAGATTTGGTTAGTAAGTTTGTGTCTAACACCAAAATTGGTGGTATAATGGACGATGAAGAATGTTACTTAAGATCAGCAAAATTGCCTTTGTATGGAGCTGCAGAAAATGGGGGAGATACTAAATGAGTATTTTGATTCAGTATTTGCTGTGGAAAAGGATATGAAAGATATAGACTGTAGGGAAATAGATGATGACACCTTGCAAAATGTCCATATTACGGAGGAGGAAGTGCTGGATGTCTTGAAATGCTTAAAGGTGGATAAATCCCCAGGACCTGATCAGGTGTACCCTAGAACTCTGTGGGAAGCTAGAGAAGTGATTGCTGGGCCTCTTGCTGAGATATTTGTATCGTCAATAGTCACGGGTGAGGTGCCAGAAGACTGGAGGTTTGCTAACGTGGTGCCACTGTTTAAGAAGGGTGGTAAGGACAAGCCAGGGAGCTATAGACCAGTGAGCCCAACGTCGGCAAGTTGTTGGTGAGAATCCTGAGGGGCAGGATGTACATGTATTTGGAAAGGCAAGGACTGATTAAGGATAGTGAACATGGCTTTATGCGTGGGAAATCATGTCTCTCAAACTTGATTGAGTTTTATGCAGAAGTAACAAAGAGGATTGATGAGGGCAGAGCGGTGGATGTGATGTATATGGACTTCAGTAAGGCGTTTGACAAGATTCCCCATGGGAGACTTATTAGCAAGGTTAGATCTCACGGAATACAGGGTGAACTAGCCATTTGGATACAGAACTGGCTCAAAGGTAGAAGACAGAGGGTGGTGATGGAGGGTTGTTTTTCAGACTGTAGGCCTGTGACCAGTGGAGTGCCACAAGGATCGGTGCTGGGTCCTCTATTTTTTGTCATTTACAGAAATGATTTGGATGTGTGCATAAGAGGTACAGTTAGTAAGTTTACAGATGACACCAAAATTGGAGGTGTAGTGGGCAGTGAAGACAGTTACCTCAGATTACAACAGGATCTTGACCAGATGGGCCAATGGGCTGAGAAGTGGCAGATGGAGTTTAATTCAATGTGAGGTGCTGTATTTTGGGAATGCAAATCTGAGCAGGACTTATACACTTAATGGTAAGGTCCTAGGGAGTGTTGCTGAACAAAGAGACCTTGGAGTGTAGGTTCATAGCTCCTTGAAAGTGGAGTCACAGGTAGATAGGATAATGAAGAAGGCGTTTGGTATGCTTTCCTTTATTGGTCAGAGTATTGAGTACAGGAGTTGGGAGGTCATGTTGTGGCTGTATAGGACATTGGTTAGGCAACTGTTGGAATATTGCAAGCAATTCTGGTCTCCTTCCTATCAGATAGATGTTGTGAGACTTGAAAGGGTTCAGAAAAGATTTGCAAGGATGTTGCCAGGGTTGGAGGATTTGAGCTATAGGGAGAGGCTGAACAGGCTGGGGCTGTTTTCCCTGGAGCGTCGGAGGCTGAGGTGAGACCTTATAGAGGTTTACAAAATCATAAGGGGCATGGATAGGGTAAATAAGCAAAGTCTTTTCCCTGGGGTTGGGGAGTCCAGAACTAAAGGGCATAGGTTTAGGGTGAGAGGGGAAAGATATAAAAGAGACCTGAGGGGCAACTTTTTCACGCAGAGGGTGGTACGTGTATGGAATGAGCTGCCAGAGGAAGTGGTGGAGGCTGGTATAATTGCAACATTTAAGAGGCATTTGGTTGGGTATATGAATAGGGAAGGTTTGGAGGGAAATGGGTCGGGTGCTGGCATGTGGCACTAGATTGGGTTGAGATATCTGGTAGGCATGGACGGGTTGGATCGAAGGGATGTACAGCATGGAAACAGACCCTATGAGGAGAAAGTGAGGGCTGCAGATGCTGGAGATCAGAGCTGAGCTTATGCCCGAAATGTCGATTCTCCTGTTCCTTGGATGCTGCCTGACCTGCTGCGCTTTTCCAGCAACACATTTTCAACTCTGTACATCCCTATGACTCTATTACAAAGAGATCTTGATCAGTTGGGTCAATGGACTGCGGAGTGGCAGATGGAGTTTAATTTGGATAAATGTGAGGTATTCCATTTTGGTAAAACAAATAAAGGTGTGACTAATGTAATTCATGGTAGTGCCCTGGATGATATAGGATAGAGGCACTTAAGGGTTTAGGTACATAATGCATCACATGTAAACAGGGTGATTAAGAAAGTGTTTAGCACACTTGCCTTCATTGCTCAGATATTTTGAGTATAGGTATTGGGATATCATGTTGAAGTTGTACAAGACAGTGAGGCTTTTCTGGAGTACTGTGTACAGTTCTTATCATCCTGCTATAGGAAGGATATTTTCAAATTGGAGAGGGTTCAGAAAAGATCTAGCAGGATATTACTAGGAATGGAAGGTTTAAGTTATAAAGATAGGCTGGGACTTTTTTCACTGGAGCCTAGTTTGAGGGGCATAAATAAGGAGACAAACAAGGGTCTTCCCCCTAGGATGGGGGGAGTTTAAAACTAGGGGGCATATTTTCAAGGTGAGAGGAGATAAATTTAAAAAGGACATGAGGCAACCTTTTTTTATACAGGTGGTTCACGAGTGAAATTAACTGCCAGAGGAAGTAGTAGATGCAAGTACAGTTACAACATTTTAGACATTTGTAGGAGTACATGAATAGGAAAGGTTTGGAGGGATATGGGCCAAACGCTGATAAGTGGGACTAGTTTAGTTTGGGAACACGGTTGGTGTGGACTATGACTCTAGGACTAGTTCGAACAAAGGGTCAGTTTCCATGCTGCATAACTCTAAGTCTTAGCCAGCGAGGTATTTTTAATTTTGTATTTTGCAGGCAAAAGTAATGGACAGGTCATGAGCATCAATGAGATTATTAACAGTTGGTCTCTTCTTGCTAGTGTTGATTAAGAGACAGATGTTGGCTGGTTCAATTCCCTTGATTCTTTTGGCTATATCTTAGAAAACCTATTCACATTTGACTGAACAAACAATTGAGCCTTGGTTTAATTGGACAACACAAAGATGGCACCTTTGCTCTTTAGTATTACACTGATCTGTCAAAATCTGAGTTATTTTCAAGGCTTTAGCCTATTTTCAACGGACTTCATCGTAGTTGGTCAAGGCTTTAGAGTTCTATCACTATCTATTAGTCTTCCACGTTGAAAAAAAATGACACCTGCTTAATAAGTCTGCCACCACATTTTTCCTGTTCTAAGTTTTGTTTTCCCATCCCTGATAGTCTCTTAACTATTTTGGCAGGACACAAAGTTTCCATCTCAGTCCATGTCTTCAATCTCCTGACGTTGGTCTGTACATTTGTCTCTCATCTGCTCCACCTGGGGAGAGCAATCAGCTTATACCACACTCTCTGGAATTCTTTATATAAATATCTTAACCGTTTGTTTTAATTCCTCTCCCCTTCAAAAAGTTCAGAAGCCACCATTCTCAAACAGACCGTTTGCTAATTTTCCTCTTTTTGTTTCCCTTTAAATCTAGAAATAGGAGTAATATCTGTAAGATCGCGTTGGTTATCCATCTTTAGTCACCAAGTTGTAGTGGAGGGCTTTTTCTTCAGCTGCAGTAGTCTTTGTTTCTACGATTGCCATTTGCCATGAATAACCAATGATGAATAGAAAGCAGCGTTAGTTGTTGTGCAGTTGCTTTCTTTTCCTGCATCTTTCTGGCCAAAATTCATGGTAAAGATCCTTTATAAGTGCATTCATTTTGAGAGATGCATGCTACAGGAGGAAAATGAATCTATAAAATAATGCATTTCAAATAAATGTTTAAAACTTCAACAAATTGTGTTTCAACCTGAGTCCTAATGTTGCTTTTATAAATCATACAAGTTGTTACTTGTAATTGCTGCTTAATGAATAAGTTGTCCATCATTTTGTTTAATTTTTCTGTGCTGACTGGAGAAGAGCATCTCCATTTTACTTCAGTGTAGTCTTCCATCCTGATTTGTTGACCAAGTCGGATGTAGTGGACCTTTTTTGGGTTTTGCCCCACAAATGGGGAGTACAAGGATAGCAGCAAGCAGGGTACTCCCCTACAGTGTCGGGCACACCCGTGGCCGTGACCACGACCCTGACTCCTGTGGTGGTGCCCATGAACCCACTGGAACAACAGAATTTAAAACTCCAAGAAAAAGAGTTCGCGCTGGAATCGATCTCTGCCACGCGGCAGAAGTGTAAGTAGGAGATCCAAGTGCTGGATCGACACGTCACTGCGGTCAAACAAAGGATCACAATATCTGAGCCCACAACGGAGAATTCTGTGTAGAGGATCCAAACACTGGAAGGCCAGGTTGGGGCTCTGCTGGACAAGGTTGGCGGTTGAGGTCGAAGGAAGAACTTATGGTTAGTCGGGCTCCCAGAACGTGGAGAAGGTGAGAGCCTGGTCAGCTTCCTGGAGCAGTGAATCCTGCAGTTTCTAGGACTGGAAGTAGAGTTGGGCCAGGTGTGTGTGGAGCAGGACCCCTGGATAGTGATGCGCAGGTGCGGGTTGGATCAGCACCCCTGCCCAATCCTAATGCGACTCCAGTGTTACAAGGAGAAACAAATGATGATGGAAATCTCCAAAAGGATGGAAAGAGTCTCAGGCCCTGGTCTACAAGGGGTTGAAAGTTATGCTTTTCCAAGATTTCTCTGGGGCTATAATCAAGAAGAGAAAATCTTTTGATGAAGTCAGGAAAAGGTTGAGACCCCTGAATATCCAGTACCCTGTGAGGTACTCAGCAATACTGCATTTTAACCATGGACGGTCTGTTTACAATTTTGACTCAGCAGAGAAAGCAAGGGACTTCCCAAACACTTTGAAATGGTCTGGATCAGAAAAAAATTATAGACAATGGTATATCCTTTGCTCTCTTGGTTGTTGGTTTTATATGCTTGGTATTGGTTGGATGTAAAATTTCCCTTTTTCTTTTACTAATTTCTGTTATTCACTTGTGTTTTTCTTGGTGTGGGGTGGTTATCTCTTTTAATAAGAGACAAATGAGGTTGACGTATGGGGTGGATGGGTTGGGCATCCACTTTTTGATGTTCATATGTGTAAATAATAGGTTTTCTTTGTCTCATAGAACATAGAAGAATACAGCGCAGTACAGGCCCTTCGGCCCCCGATGTTGCGCCAATCCAAGCCCACCTAACCTACACTAGCCCACTATCCTCCATATGCCTATCCAATGCCCGCTTAAATGCCCATAATGAGGGACAGTCCACCACTGCTACTGGCAGGGCATTCCACGAACTCACGACTCGCTGACTCCTGTACTGCTTGGGTTTTGGGCACGTCCTTAGCTGGATGAAATCATGATGGTAGTAAGGATTAGGGTGACTGCCCCTTATGGGTGAGGGGGAATCTCCATTAATTTGTTCTTTGTTAATTTAGGAGTAGTGGTGAGCTTTTGTTTTAGAAAGTTTTTGTAGTATTTGTAATGGTTGTTTTAGACTTTTTGAATCATGTTTTTTTTCTTTGTTCGGCACACCATGAGTAAGCTTCTTCACCTCGGGCCGTGGGCCACTTTGGACGGTTAAGATGGTGCACCTGAAACATAAAGGGGAGTCTTTCCCCAATCAAAAGAAAAAAGGTGCTGTCAAACCTCAGGAGAGGGTTGACATCGCCTTGCTACAAGAAACACACTTGAGTGACAAGAAACGTTTGAAATTACAGTAGCAAGGGTTTGATAGGATATTCTTTTCCTCTTTCAATTCTAAAAGTAGAGGAGTGGCCGTACTAGTACAGAAGAACCTCCCATTTCAGATAATAGCCCAAATTAAGGATGAATATGGGTGGTTGATCATCCTGAAGGCCTTAGTACATGGGGAGGAATACGGTACCCTGAACAACTATTGTCCTCCGGCGCAACGCCTTAAATTCACTGTCATGTGGGAGTGACTGGGTGTGGAAAGATCTGAGGTCAATATGGCTTGACATCGAGGCTTCCCAGGCAAAGAGTCCTCTCCTTAATTTGCTGTTTATGGATAGGATGAAACCTGTTATTGAGCATTGTCGAAGACTGATTTGTCATCAACAGGGTTAAAGTGTGGAGGATGATGCGGCAGGGCGAGGGCAACCACCATAAGACCTCAGTTTGCCCCCTTAGTTGGAGCCCCAGGATTCAGGCAGGGGTCAATAGATTCTGGCTTTAAAGTATGGGCGGTCAGGGGAGTCTCCTGTCTGGGAGACCTATTTGAGGGAGAGGTCCTGATGTCTTATGACCAGTAAAGTCACAAGTATGAGCCACCCAGTTGGGACCTCTTCTGTTATTTTCAGGTCAGGGATTATATACGGAGAAGAACCATGCTTTTAACTCAGCTCTACAAGTCCGACATGAAGAGAAGAGTCCCTCAGTGTGCAGAAACTCTTTGTCGGTGCTCTATATAATTTACAGAAGGGGGCACCTTGGAAGATATGGAAAGATTCTCCAGAGTCTGGAGTCAGGAACTAGGGGTAGAAATTTTGTCTAAAACGTGGGAGGACTTATGGGAGAATGTGAAAAACGTCTCGATATGCAATGAAATTGAAGATTCTCCACAGAGCCCATATGGCCTTGGAATAATTAGTAAATTCAAGAAAGGAGCATCTCCAGGGTGCCCTAAATATAAAATGAGCACTGGCACCCTCACGCATTGTCTGCGGTTGTGCCATGAGATTCGTAGGTACTGGGATGCCATAGTGAATGAGGTGGAGGAGATCCTGGGAATTGAAGTTAGTTTCTAGTTATAATTTGATACATAATTGAACTTAGCAAATTAGTTTAAATTAGCTTAACTTATACTAAACTAACCTAATTTAGCCTTGATTAAGTTGACCTAGATAAAATCAACTTAAATTCACTCAACTCAAACCAAACTTAAATTAAGTTACACCACCTAGTGCACCTCCAACAAAGTTCCCATCCACGGGAGCATCAACCATCTTACCCACATTTATTCAAGTCCCCCCCCCCCCAAGGGCGGATCTGGTATCCCTCCTTTTGGGATTCTTCATTAGATGAACAAGGAAAGTGATTATTCAACATTCTCACATATTGTGCAAGGAAGAGCATTTTAATGAGCTGGACCTCCGAAAAAAAAACCCCAGATCAGATGGGATGGCGTAGATTAATAATGGAGCATGTTTCTTCTGGATTTTCTTATGAATGTGTTGCACCCGAAAACGGAACTATTCTATAAGGTGTGGCGGCCCTTTTTAAATTACATAGACATGGCCTTGTCGACCATATTAACCAGGGCCTTTATTTAGCCATGAGGGTCGGGTCTGGCAGTCTGGGGGCCTTGGAGGGAGGAGACTTGAATAAATGCAGGTAAGGTGGTTGATGCTCCCATGGATGGGAGCTTTGTTGGAGGTGTGCAAGGTGGTGTAACTTAAATTAAGTTGATTTTATCTAGTTTGACTTAATCTAGGCTAAATTAGGTTTGTTTAGTATAAGTTAAGATAATTTAAACTAATTTGCTAAATTCAATTATGTATCAAATTATAGCTTATTGTTCTGTACCTTTGTGATAGGTTTGGTTTGTAGGGTAGTAGGTAGTTTACTGTTAATGTTTTTGCGATACAAGATTGTTATACTACATTCTGAATTTTTATAATATTGTTTAAAAAAAACTTTTTCAATAAAGAGATAAAAGGATGCAGTAGTCATAAGGAAATGGATGAATTCTTAACACAAATGAATACTTATTCCCATTAGAGGCATATTTGCAGGGTGACCAAGCCTGGGAACTGAAATATTCAATATTTCAGAAAGTTGGAAACTAGGAAAAAAGGTGTGGTCGCTCAAATAAGGAAATTGTTAATACAATAAGGAAAGATGAAGATTGTTTGAAAGAGCAAGATGTGCAACCGATGTAGGAAAATTAAGAGTTCATGTGTGGGAGTAGTTTACAGGTTCCCTTACATTAACCTCACTGTACGCCCAGATATGCAGGATATAGTAGTGGGGGACTTCTGAGAGAGGTGCAGTGGTAATCATGGGTGGTTTTAATCTGCATACAGTTCGGATGAATCAGATTGACAAAAGTAATCAGGGAGATGAGTTTATGGAATGTTTTTGGAGGGTTTTCTTAAAGCAGCATGTATGGAGCCAACCAAGAGCCAAGGTATTCTAGATCTGATAATGTCCAATTAAAATTGGATTGATTAATTATTTCCATCGTCATGAAAGCTAACAAATGGATTAATTAGACTAGATAATTTGGATGGCTTAAATATTATCCCACAAATAATTATAAGTCTAAGGCAGGGCAAAACTTGAAACAATTACAATCATCAGGAAAAGGTACACATCAGGAAAGTTATTTGAGCTAAAAGCTGACAAGTCCCCAGATCCTGATGGTCTTCATCCTAAATCTTCGCGAAATGACTGCCATGGTAGTGAATCCAAAGAAAATAATCTAACTCCCCTTTTCAAGAAAGGAGGAGACCAAAGCAAGAAACTGCAAGTCAGTCAGTTTAACATACTCTGTATTTTGCAGGGAACTTTGTTTAATTGTGATCAAATTTTTTTGAACTTGAACAGCAGGGGAAGCATTGAGTTTCTCATACACTGGATTCAGGTAGTCTTAAAAATGTTGTTTGCTAGTAGCATCTTTGGTTAGAATACATATTTGGAAGCTCTCTGCATTTCACCATTTAGAAAGTACTACTCCTGGCAATCTCAAAACTCTTTGTAAAATTGGTAGTTTTATTTAGAATCCAGAGTCTGGTCGACTGCAGTGTACGTAGGACAAACTTTTTTTTGAGCTACAAGGACTATTGTGTTTTTCAAGCCAGATTAATAACACAGGTGGTACAATGTTCCATAGATACCATGCTTCATCAGGCAGGAATGCATCTTTATCTTTCTTTTACAGCATTCAGTTAGTTTTGTGTGAATTAGTTTTGTGTGAAAAATTAAGTAAATTTTGTTTTTTGTGTTGGGAATGGACGAGATTAGCATGGCAGTGGAATCAGACTTCAGTGCTATACAAAGCCAAAATGCTGAAAATGTTGGGACTCTTAAAGAAACAGAAAAACCTAGAAATACTGAATCTGGCAGCATTTGTAGAGACAGCACACTTAACAAAATGTTTCTGTGCTAATGCTTTGCAAGATTGATAGCCTGTGCTTTGCAGCTTCGCTCCAGTATCACTTATGCTTTACGTGAGTTTGCTGCAATTGCTTTCTGCAAATAAAAACAAATCAAAATTAACTTAGGGTGTAGGTTTGCTCGCTGAGCTGTAGGTTTGATATCCAGACGTTTCATTACCTGGCTAGGTAACATCATCAGTGGCAACCTCCAAGTGAAGCGAAGCTGTTGTCTCCTGCTTTCTATTTATAGGTTTGTCCTGGATGGGGTTCCTGGGGTTTGTGGTGATGTCATTTCCTGTTCGCAAACAAACAAACAAACCAATGGCACACCCTTGGGATCCCCGCTATCAGGATTCATAGCAGAAGTGGTAATGCAAAGACTAGAACAAACAGCCCTACCAACCATCAAACCAAAAATCTGGGTCCACTACGTAGATGACACCTTTGTCATCACAAAACGAAACAAGATAGACAAGACATTTAACATCATCAACAACACCCTCACAGGCATAAAGTTCACCAAGGAGGAGGAAACTGACAACAAACTCGCATTCCTGGACATCACAGTTGAAAGAAAGGACAACGGAGAACTACAACCCTGCATATACAGAAAACCGACAAACACTGACCAAATACTTAACTATACCAGCAACCATCCCAACACACACAAACGAAGCTGTATCAGAACACTATTCCAACGAGCCACCTCACACTGCAGCACAGATGAACTTGGAAAAACAGAGAACCACCTATACAACGTATTCAAGAAGAACGGATACTCAAAAAATACAGTCCGCAGATTCCTCAAGAACAAACCACGAGAAGCAGACCAAACACAGCCAGAAACCCTAACCACCTTACCATTCATCAAAAGTAGTTTCAGAAATGACAGCCAGACTACTAAGACCCTTCAGAATCCCAGTAGCACACAAACCCACCAACACTCTCAAACAAAAACTAACAAACTTAAAAGACCCAGTACAACCCATGGACAAAACCAACGTTGTCTACAAAATTCCATGCAAGGACTGCCACAAACACTACGCAGGACAAACAGGAAGAAAGTTAGCCACCAGGATACACAAACACCAGCTAGCCACAAAAAGACACGACCCTCTCTCCCTCGTAGCCCTACACACTGAGAAAAAAATCATTTCGACTGGGACAACGCATCTATCCTGGGACAGGCTACGCAAAGACATGCCAGAGAATTCCTAGAGGCCTGGCACTCCAACCACAATGCCATAAACAAACACATTAATCTAGATACCATCTATCAACCCCTCAGAAACCTTCACTTGGAGGTCGCCACTGATGATTTTACCTAGCCAGGTAATGAAACGGCTGGATATCAAACCTACAGCTCAGCGAGCAAACCTACACCCTAAACCTCAACCTGAGCTACAAACCTTTCCAAATTAGCTCTCTAAACTAGAAATGTGCCAGTTTGCAGGTCAGAGGCGGAAAATACAGCCATTCCTCTTAATCCGCGAAATTACCTTTTGTGAATCTGCCTACCTGCACCAAAACATAAGTAACCAATTAACCAACATCCACCAGCTAAAGTTGCATATTCGCGACCACTTCCACAGCAAAAATAATTTTAAGCGGTAAGCAGCTGTACAACCCATCACCAGAGATGCTCCAAAGCAAACATTAAGTGGGAGTACCCTCCCCTAGCCTGCACTTGAGTATCTCAGCATCTCCATCTCCCTCTCCCTCCCTCCCCCTTCTCTTGCATTAACTCATTAAAGTTTGTTGTGCACACCTAACTCTCACCCTCCCCCTTCTGCCCTTGCGTTACTGTGATGGCTCCCAAGTGAAATGGTCATTGTAGTGTGCCTATGCGCAATGGTCAGTTAGTGCTGTAGGCTGTGGGTTCAGCATCAATGAGTGTACCATATTCTATAAATATTCTATTTCAGTATTAACTTAAGGTCAGTAACACTTATTATTTTAATCCAAAAATAATAGGTGAAAAATTATAATCTTGGTGTCCAGGAACCTAACCCTATTCTTAACCATAAGTGTTTAAGCTCTGTACTCATAAATTTATCATTAGCAGGGGTTTTCAGGAACAGCACCTTTGTGGATACAGAGGCATGACTGTATGTACATAGTTTTTTTTAAAGAATTGAATGAATTAGATAATTTGGGCAACTAATATTTTTCACATTCTTCTAGACAATTTCAAAATGCATCAACTGTACCACATAACAGCAAATTATAGCACAGTGGCTCAGTGGTTAGCACTGCTGCCTCACAGCGCCAGGGACCCAGGTTACTGGGATAGGAAAGGGTGGGATGCTATTCGGAGATGCAGAGTCGATCGGCCAAATGACCTCTTTCTGCACTGTCAGGATTCAATCAATAAGCACATCGACCTGGACCCAATATACCAACCACTGCAGCGGACAGCTGGAACTGACAACCGGAAGCGGCAGATTCAAGCCACTACAAATGCCGGAGGAAAGATCACAGAAGCGCTTCACAGGAGGCTCCCAAGCACTGAGAATGTCACCTAGACAGGGGACGAAACGTCTGCAACACAAATTCCCAGCTCAGCGAACAGAACCACAACAACGAGCACCCGAGCTACAAATCTTCATATAAACTTTTGAAGTCTTGACACTTTCTCATGCTGCTTCTTGTAAGGACACTCCTGTTATCTCAGTTCCGCCTTCTCCATATCTATTCAGACCAATGCAATCTTCCTACTAGCACTTCGATCTGTTTCCCTTTGCTTTGTTCTACAATTCCACCTTCTGTTTGATGAGGCCTTTGTTCGTCCAATCTATTGCATCCACACTTGTTCTTCATAATTTCCGCTCAGTTCTAAACCATAATGTTGTTTGAATTCTTTCACAGAAGTGGGTGTCACTGGCTAGGCTCATCCCCACTTGTGCTCGATATGGTAGTCATGAGCTGCCTCCTTGAACCACTGTAGTCCTTGTTTTCAAGAAACAGCATTTTTACCGCCTTCTGGCCTCAATGTTATTTAGCAATTTTTGAAAGTAACCTCTAGCCTCATTTTGTTTTTTCTTTGGTTTGTTTTCTTTTGTTTCACTCCTGTTACCTTGGCCTTTGAACATTAGCAATTTAGATACAATTTTTACTTGTCCCATTACTATTTTGTTTGATTTTTGGCGCCACGAAGCCTTTTGTCATTAACTGCTTTTCGCAGCCGCTGCCAAGTTGCTGAGCATTGAGTATTTTTTTAATAAAAAGCTTGGGTGTGCATCCAGGTGCCATTACAATAATAGAGCAGTTTCCAAAGAATTCAGACCATCCATGACAGGTTAGAACTCGTGCATTGCACCAAAGTAGTGCTAAGGTTGGGCTGATGCAAGATGTTTCTCCACTAATCTATTTCTTCTTCTGAAGGAACTCTGACAAACTTTAGTACTGGCTTCATTACTACTTTAGTAATTTGAGCATTTGATTACATTTCTAATTTGTTTTTGAGGGTTGGTGATGTTTTCTGTCTGATTTAAGGATACTCCAGGCAAAAAGCATGACACTAATTCAGCATCTACAAAGTTTTGTCGAAACGTTTTTCAACATAAGATTAATTTTTTTCAACATTTTTAAATGGATAATCTAGATTTCTTGCACTTAGCAACACGTGAAAGTGTGACTACTTGTAATAAATATGTTGTAGACAGGCCTATCGTCTTGAGTTCTGAAATTTTTAGCTTTTTATGTTTGCTACATCTAAAGACATAAGGTTTTAATATTTTATCACTTTAGAAAAGCTGGACTTTATTATTCAGAATTAATTTTCAAAACCGTGATATCTTGACTCGAATAAAAATGATTGAAAGCTTTCGCAGTACTACTTTGCCATATGATTTTATACTGACCTTTTAGCACCTAAGCACTTTTTACATTAAATGTTAATGTCTTTTTTATTCATTCCATGGGATGTAGCCCATGTAACACATACAGACCAAATATTTATCTACAGAAGCAATTATCCCAACACCCACAAACAGAGCTGCATCAGGTCATTATTCCAACAAGCCACAACACACTGCAGCAATCAAACTACAAACAGCAGAAGAAGGATACCTATACAGCGTATTCAGGAAGAACGGGTATCCAATAAATGCAGTCTGCCGATTTCTCAACAAGAAACCCAAACAAGCAGACCCAACAAGCCCAGAAACTCTAGCCACATTACCTTGCATCAAAGACCTCTCTGAAATGACTTCCAGGCTACGCAGACCCCTTGGCATCATGATAGCCCACAAATCTACGAACACACTTAAACCGGGGCTAATGAACGTAAAGAACACTATACAAGCAACTAGCAAAACGCATGTCATTTACAACATACCATGCTAGGACTGTAGTAAACACTGCATCGGGCAAACAGGCAGAAAACTAGCCACCAGGATACGTGAACGCCAACTAGCCATCAAAACACGTGACCCACTATCACTAGTATCCTTACACATAGACAAAAAACAACACAACTTTGATTGGGACAGCACATTCATCGTAGGACAAGCTAAACAGAGACACGCACAGGAATTCTAGGGGGCCTGGCTATCTAACCAGGACTCCATGAATAAACATATCAATTTGGACCCCACCTACCATCCTCTGAGGAAAAAGAACTAGGAATGATATCACCCACCTTAAGAAACCAAGACACGTAAATAGAAAGCAAGACATAACACCAGCACTTCACCGGAGGCTCACTGATGATGATACTTAGTATGGTGACAAAGCATCTGAAAACAACCTTCTATCTCAGCGAGCAAACGTACAACCAATGCGCAAATGGCAGTTAAGAGTCACTCGAGACACTGTGCAGTGTGATTGCATGTAGGTAAGAAATGCATAAGGCTGGCGGATTTCTTTCTCAAAGGTCATTTGTGAACCAAATGGGTTTTTTCAACAATTGCCAGTGGATGTTTGGTCCCCTCTAGGCCAAGTTTTTATTCAAGACTTTTCTTTTTATTGAATTCAGAATTCGCCACCTGCCATAATGTGATTTCTGGTCCCTTGCTACTTGGTCTTTGTGTATAAATGATATACCTGGTTATAATTAGGCAATTACAGGAAATCCAAAATCCTTGTTAAAATTTTGAATTCATGTGGACGGGGTGGTACATAAGCAACAAGTTTACTTGCCCGTGTTTGACCTGATGCCATGAAACATCATGGGGTCCAGAATCAATTTTGAGGACTCTTAACTGCCTCCTGACTGCATACAACTGTGCTGTCAGCTATGTATCAGGGATGGTGATGATCATAGTCATACTCTCAGGCTCTTACAATTTTTGCACCAAACTCCTGCCCCATCCCCAGATTTTAATTAGGGGGGATTGGCAGCGTCAAAAGGTCTGTATTTGCTGCTGTTAGTGCCCGGCAGTTCATTCTGTTTCAATTCCTTTCTGGGACCTTTTTAAATATATTTCAATTGAGCAACTTACTGAGCCATGCAAGAGTCAACCACATTTCTGACAAACTAGAGTCCCATGGAGGCTAGGCCAGATTAGGTTGTTAGCAAACTAGATTTTTGTAATGCTTGATAATTGTTATGTGGTAATTATAAGATTTCTAACTCCCAGATTTTCTGTATTCAAATTCTATCAGCTTCTGTGCTGCGATTTGAACCCTGGTTCCAGAGCATTTTTGTGTCTCTGGATTACTAGTCCAGCAACTACATCACTACACCATCTCCCCTCACTCCCATTGCTGATCATAGTTTCCCAATTTTTAACCAGAGAGAATAACGGTTTTTAACAAGTTACTTGACAAATGGTCACCCTTGGCTCAGTGACAGGATTTGTGACTAAATTTGGAGTGTTATGGGTTCATGCTGAGCTCCAGAGACACAAGTGTATATTCTAAACTGACATTGCCAAGAGACCACTGCATGGTTAATCCTATTTTAAACAGATACAGATGCAGGTACACATTAAATATACTTTTTTTAAAACAAGGAAAAATAGAGTTATCAATAGCTTGGCCAACATTTATTTGTCAGTCAGTATCTGTGAAAAGGTTAACATATTTTTATCATTGGGATCTTGCAGTTTCCTGGATTCCTCCATTGCAATGGTGATCGTACTTCATGAGTAGTGTAGGACTTTCTGACATCCTGAAACACACAATCAACCATTCAAGTCTGTTCTGCTATTTAGTTGGATCCTGATTCAATGCCATTTTACTTGCTGTTGATCCAAATTCCTTTGATATCCTATCTTAGTCTAGGAATCTTGGCTGTGATTGATCAGTTTGACCCAGCCTTCACTTTTGGTGGGTGAAATTCCATATTTCCACTAGCCTTTGTGCAGAACAGAAATGTTTGACTTTACACACGAATGTCCTAGGCCTGAATGTAAATTGTTTTTTCGTTACCTTTTCTCTTTTGCTCTTAAAGAACTCCACATATGTTTATAAAGGAAGTTGTGCTGACTGCTGAAGTAGTCATCTCTGTGATTGGATACATGCTTTTTACGTAGCTGTTCTTTAGATTTGGAGATAAAATTATTACTCTGCAATGTTTAATTTAAAACATTTTTGAAATTTTATTTATTCGGGGTCCCATAGACTATTCCCGCCATTTTTATCTTTCCCTTATTATTTCTTACCTCCACAGGTCTGGATTTTACATCTTCTAATCCAAGATCAGGGGCAGCATGGTCGCTCAGTGGTCACCACAGCTACCTCACAGCACCAGGGACCCGAGTTTGATTCCCGCCTCGGGCGACTGTCTGTGTGCATATTCTCCGTGTCTGCATGGGTTTCCTCCCACAATCCAAAGACATGCAGGTCAGGTAAATTGGCCACACCAAATTGCCCATAGTGTTAGCTGCAAGAATCAGGCATAAATATCGAGTAGGGGAATAGGGCTGGTTGGGTTACTCTTTACAGGGCCGGCATGGACTTATTGGGCCAAATGGCCTGTTTCCTCACTGTAGATAATCTAATTTAATCATTTATTTTTATCAAAGTTATACCATCCCATTTTAACAAAGCCATGCCATCATCCTTTGCTTCCAACTTGTCCTTTAAAAAGGTATCCTTTTGATATCACTGAATGTGTGGTTGCCCGCTTTGATCTCCTTGTACCCATGTCTCTCATTTAGCTTTAAAATCATACCCATTAACCTCTTCTTGCACCATTAATGTTTTGTTCCAAAAACTGTACACAAGCCTTCATTTTGCTTTTTTTCCTTTTTTGTTCGTCTCGTTGACCCTATATACTGGTGTTTTTCTGTGTTTGTAGGCTGCCCCTTCTGGACCCACTCTGGTATCATTCCAACAACTACCCTGCAATGCTGCCATATCCTTCTGCATTGTAAGCCAATGCTTCCTTTCTTCCCTTTACCCCTTCTCTAATTAGGTTGAAGGCCTCCGAACAGTCTAGTTATTCAATTCACCAGAACACTGATCCTAGCACTGTTCAAATAAAGCCCACCATTATACCTTTCTGTTCTACTATTAATGTCATTACTCCAAGAACTGAAACCTGTTTCACCCACATCAATCTTTGAACCACATTTAAGCATTTAACTCCTTGACTTTATTTACCATTTGCCTGTGATTCAGTTAGTAATCCAGGGACTGTTATCTTAGAGGTGGTTCTTTTTATTTTAGCTTCTAACTGTTCAAATTGATGATTAGATTACATTACAGTGTGGAAACAGGCCCTTCGGCCCAACAAGTCCACACCGACCCGCCGAAGCGCAACCCACCCATACCCCTACATTTACTCCTTACCTAACACTATGGGCAATTTAGCATGGCCAATTCACCTGACCTGCACATCTTTGGACTGTGGGAGGAAACTGGAGCACCAGGAGGAAACCCACGCAGACACGGGGAGAACGTGCAAACTCCACACAGTCAGTCGCCTGAGGCAGGAATTGAACCCGGGTCTCAGGCGCTGAGGCAGCAGTGCTAACCACTGTGCCACCGTGCCGCCCACGGTGAGGCTGAGGCATGGAGATCCTGAGTGAACTGGACTAGACCTATAAGTACGATGGCGACAAGAGTATGTCAGAGACTTTGAAATTTTGCAGCAGTAACTCTCCTCACTCCCTAAAGCTTGTCTTCCACCTGCAGAAGTGCGATGGAATAGTCCCCACTGGCCTGGAAAGGTGCAGATCCAACAACACTCAAACTTGATCCCATCCAGAACAATGTAGTAAGTTTGAGTGGCATCACATTCCCAAGCATCCACTCCCTCCACCACCAAAACATTAGCAGCAGTGTGTAGATGGATTGCAAAAATTCACCAAAGTTCCTGAGTCAGTATCTTCCAAATCATGACCACTCGCACAGAGATTTCATGGGCAGCAGATACATGGGAATGTCACCACTGCAATTGCACCAACTCTGTAATGGCATTTCCTTCAGTAAATGGTCTGCAGCAGTTTAAGAAGGTCACTCCCCACCAACTTGCCAAGCGTAACTAGGAATGGCCAACAGAAGTTGGCCCAGCCAGCAATGCCATCATCCCACAAATGAATTTTTTAAAAAATTTCAGCGCCTCATTCCTGATTTTGTCAATGTTGACAGCACCAAAATGATCAATGCTTAGGTTTTACTTCAGCCCCAAGGAGACTTCCTTATCCTAGCATCATGCAGACAACACAGCCTTTGGGACATGCACCCATGGCTGCAGAGAACACTATCTAACCCCTAATTAGGGGAGGTCATAACTCCGTGATATGATCACTAGATCCAGTTAACGTTCTGGGGAGCTGGGTTGGAATCCTGCCATAGTGAATTGTGGATATCGAATGCAATATTTTTGTAGTAGTGAATTAAGAGTTTAAAGATGACTGTGAAACCATTGTCAACTGTTGGAAGTACACATCTGATTCTTCCTTCAGGTGAAAAACTGCCGCTCTTGCCTTGTTGGCCACCATGTAACAACTTCAATGTGGCTAACTCTTAATAAATAAAGACTGACAGATCACCTGCCATTGACCTAGACCACAGAAATGACGACATGAAAAGCAGTCCTCCTCCCTAATATTTGGAGACTAATGCCAAAACTAGGTCTGCTGCCTCTCCAACTAGTCAACCATCAACCTGACATGGTCCTACTCAGGAAATTGTACCTTACAGGTAATGCCCCAGACAGCGCTATCACCATCACGAGATGTGTCCTTGTAGGATAGGCTCAGCAGAAATGGTGGCATATTGGTATAGAATCTGGAAAGAGTTGCCCTATGCATCCTGAACATTAAAATCCAATGGCAGCAGGTCAGTTATGGGTAAGGATCACATGCCATCCTTCTTCAGCTGATACATCAGTATTCCTCCATGTTGAATAGCACTTGGAAGCACCAAGGATGCAAGAATGGGAGATTTCAATGTCCAGGAGTGTTTTGGCAGCAGCATTATGATCAAGCTGGTTAAGTCCTAAAGGACATAGCTGCTGGACTGAGTCTGCAGCAGGTGGTTAGAGAACCAACAATGGGGAAAATCATGGGGATCTCATTCTCACCAATCTGACTGCCATCAGTGCATCCGTCGATGACAGTGTCAATACAAGTGACAGTCACACTATGGAGAAGTCTCACCTTGCATCTTGTCGTGTGGCACTGCCACAGTGCTTAATGGGACTTAGAACAGATCTAGCAATTCATGACTAAGCACCCATCACGCCCTGTCAACTATCAGCAGAATCCTATACCAACACCATCCATAATGTCAGAGTTTGACATATCCCCATTCTGCCATTTCTATCAAGCCAGAGGATCAACCCTGGTTCAATGAAGGAGCAGCATCAGGCATACCTAAAAATAAGGTGTCACTTGGCGAATCCACAAGAGATTTGCTTGCCACATACTATAAGCAGCTAGGGATAAAGCTAAGCGTTTCGACAACCACCGGATCAAAGCTAAGCTCTGCAGTCCCACAATATCAAGTTGTAAGTGGTGGTGGAAAATTATGACTCGCTCACAAATATACCCATCCTCAATGATGAAGTTCACGTTAATGCAAAGGAACAGGCTGAGGCATTCCCAGCAATCTCCAACTGTGAGTAATAGTGGATAATCCTCCACCTCCAGAGTCCCTAGCGTCACAGCTGCTGGGCACCTCCCTTCCCCCCACATCCCCCCACCCTCCAAATGATGTCAAGTATGTATTTGATCAAGTGTGGTATCAAGAAGCTGTAGCAAAACTACAGTCAGTGCTCATCAGGGGAAAGCGGTTTGGTTAGCGTCATACGTGGCACAAAGGAACATGGTTGAGGTTTCTGAACATCATGTCCTGGTCGTCTCTGCAGGATTTCCTCAGGGTATTTACTTTTAATCAGTCTGTTCAATGTTATAAATGCCTCTGGACCACTTGGCTGAAAAGTATAGTTGGTCCAACGATCTTCAACTGCTTCATCAATGACCCTGCCTCCTCCATCAGGTCAGGAGTGGGGATGTTCACAACGTTCAACACTACTCATGACTCAGACGTTTAAGCCACATGTATCCAAATATACAAGTTTTGGGCAATATCTCGGCTTTGGCTAAAAAGTGACTATTGGCATTCGTGCCCCACCAATGCTAGGTATTGACCATTTCCAGTAAGAGAGAATTTTAATCATTGTTCTTTTGACATTCATGGCATTACCAACACTGAACGCTGCCAACAGCAACACCGCCCCCCCGACATGCACAATTAACATCCCACGTGTTACCGCTGAACAAACATCTCTCCACGTCCAGGAGGGAGTGACTGTTTGTGGCTGTGATGTCAGTCCAGCTGGCTGCTTTGCCTGGTTAGCGTCAAGCTTCTTGTTGGAGCAGTGCTCATCCAGGCAAGTGAACAGTATTCTGTTTCCCTCCTGACTTGTGCTTTGTAGATGGTGGGCAGGCCTTGTGGAGTTAGATGAATTATTTCTGGATGATTCCTAAACTTTGACTTGTTCGTGTAACCACTGTGCTTAACGTGACTAGTCTAGTTTAGCTCTTAGTTAAAGCACCTCTCCTTTTATCTCCCATTCGCTACTTTGAACCTTCAGTTCCAGATTTTCCATTATCTACTTAACCAAAATTCCTCATTGCTGGAAGAAAGTTTGTGAATTTTTTTGCCCCTGAAGTTAGGATCCATTAACGTGAAACAAGTCATTTAGTTCAGCTATTTGTGTCTTGTAAATGCTCAGTAACAGTTTAAAAGACTGAAGTTTTAATGCAAATGTGCACCTTGTAAAATAGTGTAGCTCTGAGTTCATGTTTTGAGGATATCATCTGAAATATTATATAATTGACTGGGCATTTTTATACTTTTAACTTTATATTTAAAAAAATTCAGAAAGCCAAAACTCTTGCTAATGCAACAGAAACCAGAGTTAGAGTTTAATTACTTTGTGAAGTCCCGTGATCCAATTTGTGGTAAGCAGTAAAGCTATTGAATTTGGACACCTGACAGCGAGGTTTACTAGGAGAAACTGTTTTTGCCCTTTCTCTCTTCAGCTGAAATCCCTCTCTTCAAAGTTTAAAAGTTGAAAACTCATTGGAAGAACTGCTACTCGTTGTGACCAGATAAAAAAAAGTTAGCTAGCTCTGCCTGATGAAGAAAAAAATGACATTGCCTAATACCTTGTGAACATTGTGGCTTTAACTACAGACCAACTTTTGGTCAACCTTTGAATTTTATTCTAAATTTAGCTTTTAGTTGGTGACAGCATTTAAGTGTTTATTTTTGTTTTTAGTAACCTAGAGCTTGCATGCTTGCTTTTTTCTCAAGAAGACTAGTTGTGTATATACACTGCTAACCTTTTATTAATCTTTTGCCTGAGTAGACTTTGCTTACCATAATCTAGATCTTTATTAATAAAGGTACAAGGCTGACTAATTGCTGATACTGAGCTAATGTTGCAAAGTATGTCATTGGCAATACAGAACATTACGTTGCACTACAGGCCCCATCATCCATCGGTACGCATCATTTCCCCTTTTTATAGTTAAACTTTGCTGTGACCATGAGCAGTTGAAGAGTGGGAAGGAAAAAAAACTGCGTCACCCCTCCGAATGTGCTCATGATATTTTGCGTATTTCTGTAGTATCAGCAAGGTGTTAACTGCAGACAGCATTAACCAAATCAGATGGCCCCCACCAAGAGTTAGAATTATAATGTCACTGGAAAATATATAAAATGAGTTGTATCAGATTGTTCTCAAGCATTTGACATGTTATTTTAAGTTGTCCAGTTCAGTTTTTTTTTGTCTATTTCTCTTTTGATCTAAGCAGGATGTGATTTGTTTGATTATGTACATAATTTAGATTACATTACATAATTTAGATTACATTACATTTAGATTACATTACATTAGAGTGTGGAAACAGGCCCTTCGGCCCAACAAGTCCACACCGACCCGCCCGGAGGAAACCCACGCAGACACGGGGAGAACGTGCAAACTCCACACAGTCAGTCGCCTGAGGCGGGAATTGAACCCGGGCCTCCGGCGCTGTGAGGCAGCAGTGCTAACCACTGTGCCACCGTGCCGCCCACATAATGTTGGGATGGAAAATTTAATAAAGCATTCCTTAACTTTGTTTAATTTTTCACCAGAGTATTTTAATCTTTTAGGGAAGGAAGTTAATAAAATTCATCCAAGCTTTGTCTTTTGATCTGTTTATATACATTTTTTTTGTATTGTCTTTTTACCTGGAAGAAAATGCAAGAAGGTGGAATATGGTGGGAAAGTGGTTTTACTACTCATCTGTTAGTTAAAGTTTTACATAGCCTGAGGGTCTGCATTTTAAAATGGATGGTTATAATTCCAGTCATTTTAATTGTCATGTGGCATTCCAGAGGAAAAGGCTAATTACACCATCCCTGACTGGAAAATGTTACTGGAGTGGGAATTTGGTCTCCAATTTCCAGTCTGATATTTCCGTGACGAAACTAGATTGGCATTCAGAAATAAAACCAACCTACCTTGTACTGTAGGGAAAAATGGGATTTTCTATAAAAAGATAAGTTGGGAATTGTTGGCTTCTTGAGTCAGAATTTCTAGAGACTTCTGCGAGCAAGTCAACAGGCCATATTTAAAATGAATCTACTAAACCTCAGATTTGCTAAGAATGTCAGCAAATAATTATCAAATCAGTGCATATGATCTGATCGTCAGTTGATGCACAATTCAACAATATTGCAAATCAGTATAGGAAACACTAATTTCACCTTACCAAAACAAAAGAGGCTTGGATTGCGAAATTCAGTAATCAAAGATGCTTCTGTTTTATCCAAATGATTGACTATGTAGTCAATGAGCAATTGAATGTGTGTGTCATGAACAACAGGATATTATAAATATTGTGGTTACAAGAACAGGTTTAGAGGTTTAAGAAGCCTGGATTGCCTCCTGATGCCCCAAGGCATGTCCATACTTTCATATTCTTAGTCACTAAGGCTCCATCCAAACTCACAAGTGTTGCAGATATATAGGAAAGTGCAAGTTAAAAAGCCAAGTATTGTGGGTGCTGGAAATCTGAAACAAACACAGAAAATGCCGCAGAAACTCAGCAGATCTGGCAATCTTTGGGGAGAGAGAAACAGAATTAACATTTTAAGCCTGAATTGACTTCAGGAAAAGAGACGTCAGGCCTGCAAAGTTTCAACAGTATTTTGTGTTTTTTCCACATGCAACATCCCTGCAAACCACTCACTATCCAGACCTGGGAATACATTGCTGTTCCTTCAGTACCAGGGTTAAAATCCTAGGGCTCTGTCTAAAAGCATTATGGGTGTATCTACACCACATGGACCTCAGTGGTTAAAGAAGACAACTCATCGTCATCACTTCAAGAGCAACTAGGGATTCACAATAATTAGTGGCCTTGTCTGTGGTGCCCACGGACGATGAATGATTTTTTTCTTAAACAAAAATCCTTGTGGGTTGCATTTGCAGAGGGGAAGCAACCTTAATAGGTGCTTATAATGGGCATCACTAATTTGGAAGATGTTTAGCATTCCTATTAATCAACTGAAGAACACATTTCAGTGCAAAATAGGAGTCCAAGTAGGATGCTGTTTACAAAACCTGATTGCTGGAGTAACAGAAATGCTCTACATTTCCTGTTCTCTGTGCATCAGTAGGGTGAGGGTTATTCCTAAAGTTTTGAGATAAATGCTTCTCATGGATGAACTGAGGCTGTGAAGACAAGAAATCCATAAACAAGATAGCTGATTAAAGGAAATCTACCCAACTTTGAACAATTTTTAGTTTGTAACGATTAGGGTGGTAAATGGTCAAATTTAAACCAACTGCAGGTGAAAAGGGAAACTGAGCAAATATAGTGACAGGATGTTGAGTTCACCATTTAATTTGGCCTGGGTGGGATTTTCCGTAGATAAGGATGTGGCTTTGGTGAGTGCTGAAACTAATCTGACCAATGTACAATTGAAGGAAATTGTGACTCATCAGTACCTTGATGTCAGGCGGGCAATCTTGTGTGTGTGGACATAGAAACCTTTTCGTAAAAATCCTACTTAGTTTATTTTATAACTTGAATATAGATTGGGAGAAGCAAAATACACACACATAGAATTTTTGAAAAATTCTGTCTTTTTTAATTATGATTCTGGAATAGCTTCAAACACTAATTGAAAGAGTTCTGTAGTTTTAGCCAGGAACCTGTACTGGGCAAAAACTTTGAGGGAGTCAGATGTATAGTAAGGAAACAGACCCCTCAGTCCACCCTGACTAGATATCCTAAATTAATCTAGTCCCATTTGCCAGCGTTGGCCCATATCACCCTAAAGCTTTGGTTACCTCCGATTACAACAGGATCTGGACCAGATGGGCCAATGGGCTGAGAAGTGGCAGATGGAGTTTAATTCAGATAAATGCGAGGTGCTGCATTTTGGGAAAGCAACTCTTAGCAGGATTTATACACTTAATGGTAAGGTCCTAGCGAGTGTTGTTGAACAAAGAGACATTGGAGTACAGATTCAAATCTTGAAAGTGGAGTCGCAGGTAGATAGGATAGTGAAGAAGACATTTGGTATGCTTTCCTTTATCAGTACAGGAGTTGGGAGGTCATGTTGCGGCTATACAGGACATTGTTTAGGCCGCTGTTGGAATATTGCATGCAATTCTGGTCTTCTTCCTAGCAGAAAGATGTTGTGAAACTTGAAAGTGTTCAGAAAAGATTTACAAGAATGTTGCAGGGGTTCGAGGATTTGAGCTATAGGGAGAGGCTGAATATGCTGGGGCTATTTTCCCTGGAGCATCAGAGGCTGAGGGGTGACCTTATAAAGGTTTACAAAATCATGAGTGGCATGGGTAGGGTAAATAGACAAAGTCTTTTCCCTGGGATTGGGGAGTCCAGAACTAGAAGGTATAGGTTTAGGGTGAGATGGGAAAGATATAAGAGAGACCCAAGGGGCAACATTTTCACGCAGAGGGTGGTACGTGTGTGGAATGATCTGCCAGAGGAAGTGGTGGAGGCTAGTATAATTGCAACATTTAAAAGTTAAAAATCTCACAACACCAGGTTATAGTCCAACAGGTTTAATTGGAAGCACTAGCTTTCGGAGCGCTGCTCCTTCATCCGGTGGTTGTCTGAACTACCTGATGAAGGAACAGTGCTCCGAAAGCTAGTGCTTCCAATTAAACCTGTTGGACTATAACCTGGTGTTGTGTGATTTTTAACTTTGTACACCCCAGTCCAACACCGGCATCTCCATATCATGACATTTAAAAGGCATTTAGATGGGTATGTGATTGGGAAGGGTTTGGAGGGATATGGGCCGGGTGCTGGCAGGTGGCACTAGATTGGGTTGGACTGAAGCGTCTGTTTCTGTGCTGTACATCTCTATGACTCACTTCATGTACCCATCCAGATGCCTTTTAAATGATGTAATTGTACCAGCTTCCACCACTTCCTCTGGGCAGCTCATTCCATACACGCACCCTCTGCATGAAAACGTTGCCCCTTGGGGACAATTTAAATCCTTCCACTTCCACCTAAACCTATGGCCTCTAGTTCTGGAGTCCCCCAACCCAAGGAAAATACTTTGTCCTATTTGTTTGTCCTATTTGTTTGTCCTATTTGTTTGTCCTATTTGTTTGTCCTATTTGTTTGTCCTATTTATCCATGCCCCTCATGATTTTATAAACCTCTAGGTCACCCCTCAGCCTCTGATTCTCCATGGAAAACAGCCCTAGTCTATTCAGCTTCTCCCCATAGCTCAAACCATCCAACCCTGGCAACATCCTTGTAGGTCTTTTCTGAACCCTTTCACAACATCCTTCCTTTGGGGAGGGATGGGGGAGTGGTGGGAACCAGAATTGCACACAATCTTCCAAATGTGACCTAACCAATGTCCTGTACAGCTGTGCACTACACCTCTAGTTTTGGTGTCATCTGCAAACTTACTAAGTATATGTTCTCATCCGAACCATGTAGAAAAAAGGCAAAAAGCAGTGGACTCAGCGCTAATCCCCATGTCATGCCGCTGGTCAGAGGGCTCCTGAAAAGCAACCCTCTCCACCACCACCCTCTGTCTTCTACCTTCAAGGCAGTTCTGTATCCAAATGGCTAGTTCTCCCTGAATTCCACGTGATATAACCTTGTTAACCAATCTACCATGAGGAATCTTATTGAGAGCATTACTGAAGTCCATATAGATCACGTCCACTGCTCTGCTCTCATCAATCCTCTTCGTTACTTAAAAAAAAACTCAACCAAGTTCGTGACTTGTCCTTAATGCTAATTTGGATTCTTCTTAATGCTATTTTCCAAAAGGTGGGGAGTGATGCCGGTGCAACTACAGAAGATGGACTGTTCTACGTAGCCAATAAAGAGACAGGCATAGCTGGGGCCCATATGGGTGCCCATGGTGCTACCCCTTTGGTCTGGAGGAAGTGGGAGGATTCTTATTTCTTAGTTCCACCCAAATAACCTCCCTGGATGTATTCCCAGAAATATCCTTCTTAAGTACGGCAATAAATTATCCTTATCAAAAATGCCACTTCCCCTCCTCTCTCTCCCCTTTCTATCCTTCCTGTGGCATTTGTATCCTGGAACATTAAGCTGCCAGTCCTGTCCATCCCTGAGCCATGTTTCTGTAATTGCTATGATATCCCAGTCCCATGTTCCTAACCATGGCCTGAGTTCATCTGCCTTCCTATTAGGCCTCTTGCATTGAAATAAATGAAGTTTAATTTACCTTGTTCTTTGCTTTGTTCCTGCCTGTCCTAACTGTTTGATTTGCTCTGTTTCCCAGCTGTCAGTCTCCGACTGATCTCTTTCCTCACTATCTCTCTGGGTCCCACCCCCACCCCCAATAAACCTTACCAGTTTAAATCCTCCCGAGCAGCTCTACCAAATGTCCCTGCCAGTATATTATTTCCCTTCCAATTTGTGCTTCTTGTACAGGTCAATTCTATCCCAGAAGAGATTCCAATGATCCAAAAATGTGAACTATTCTCCCCTGCACCAGCTCCTCAGCCACACCTCCATCTGCTCTACCCTCCTATTCCTACCCTGACGAGCTCATAGCACCGGGGATAACCCAGATACTACTAACCCTCGAGGGCCTCCTTGTTAAATTCCTGCCTAACTTCCTATATTCTCTCTTCAGAATCTCATCCTCTTTCCTTCCTTTGTCATTAGTTCCAACGTGTACAATAACCTCCTTCTGGGGCCACTCCCCTTTGAGAATATTCTGCATCCTTGATCGTGGCACCAGAGAGGCAACACACTTATGATTTCTTGTTGTTGACTGCAGAAAAGCCTGTTTGTGTCTCTGACTATAGAGTCCTCTATCACAATCAATCGCATGAAACCTGGCATACCCCTCGTTGCAATAAAATAATTGAATTGAAGTTATTATATATTTTCAAGTTGTTATTGGCCAGAAGGTAGGTAGATAAATGATAAGTGTTCACAATAAATTGGGCCCAATAGATTTTTCGATCCAAAGCTAAAAAATAGAAAACATAACCAGTTAGTTTTGTGCTAAAGATTACTTTCCATCAGTTATTGGCCAAGCTAACTCAGTTCTTTTAGATTTTGGGTGTTTATGACAGCAGTTGCATAATTGATAAATTTTGAAGTAGTTTATTAAGCTTAAGAGGCAATAGTTTCAATATTTACATTTTTAATTAGAAAAGGATGACCGTTTAGGATGGTTGAAGTATAGGTAAGTTGTCATTGACCCAGAGGCCCATAGAGAGATGAGTGTTGGTGGTTTAACTTGAGATCACCATGCCTCAGGCAAAGGTCAATGTTGAGAAGGTTGGGTCTTCATGGTGACCTCAGTTCACTGATACCAGGGGATGAAAAGGCAGTTAGCATGGAGTGTGGTGATTTAACATTGTGAAGGCAGCATCTACTGTAGCTGAAGTGTTTGGAGCTCTTCCTTGAGTTATCTTAATATCTTTTGATCCATCTTCCTTTACAAGGTTGTCCACTATAAGGTCTGACTCAGAGCATTTGTTGATGATCACTGTGTTTTTGGAGCTGGCAATCTACACTGTATCAATGAGTACTGGATGACTGTACACAGTTTTTGATAAAATGTTTGACTCTTTGCTCTACCTTCATCTGAAGTTTAGTTTTCATTCTTTTTGGGAACAAAACATTTATTTTCCTAAATACTACTTTAATAAAGGGTACATATTGGTGCTAATATTTATTTGAAGCTAGATTACGAACATTGTAACCTTAGCAGTATTTATTGTCACTCTCCTTTTGTCATTTTGTTGAAAATTGTCTGGGGAAAGTAATAACTGCTGTAACAAGAATTACATGAGATTTCATGCTGCACAGGAATTACTAGAATGTTTCTGTTTTCAAGGGACCACAAGTTCCAGCATTTCTCCAAGATAATAGACAATAGGTATAGGAGTAGGCCCTTCGAGCCTGCACCACCATTCAATATGATCATGGCTGATCATCCTTCATCAGTATCCTGTTCCTGCCTTATCTCCATAACCCTTGATTCCACTATCCTTGAGAGCTCTATCCAATTCTTTCTGAAATGAATCCAGAGACTGGGCCTCCACTGCCCTCTGGGGCAGAGCATTCCACACAGCCACCACTCTCTGGGTGAAGAAGTTTCTCCTCATCTCTGTCCTAAATGGTCTACCCTATATTTTTAAGCTGTGTCCTCTGGTTCGGCACTTCCCCATCAGCGGAAACATGTTTCCTGCCTCCAGAGTATCCAATCCTTTAGAGATGTTGCTCTCTATCTTTACTTTCTTTAAAAGCAGAAGTTAAATATAGTGCTGTTCTCTTCATATTGAAAGACTCGGGTGTAGGACATTGGTTAGGCCACTTTTGGAATATTGTGTACATTCTGATGTCCCTACTATCAGAAGGATGTTGTGAAACTTGAAAGGGTTCAAAAAACAATTTACAAGGATGTTGCCAGAGTTTGAGTTATAGGCAGAGGCTAAATAGGCTGGGGCTGTTTTCCATGGAGCATCCGAGGCTGAGGGGTGACCTTAGAGAGGTTTATAAAATCATGAGGGGAACGGATAGGATAAATAGATAAGGTCTTTTCCCTGAGGTGTGGGCGTCCAGAACTAGAGGGCATAGGTTTAGAGTGAGAGGGGAAAGATATAAAAGGGACTTAACGGGCAACCTTTTCACACAGTGTGGTCCGTGTATGGAATGAGCTGCCCCCACTCCGCCCCCACCCCACTCCGGCCTATCACTCTCACCTTGACCTCCTTCCACCTATCGCATCTCCAACGCCCCTCCCCCAAGTCCCTCCTCCCTACCTTTTATCTTAGCCTGCTGGACACACTTTCCTCATTCCTGAAGAAGGGCTTATGCCCGAAACGTCGATTCTCCTGTTCCTTGGATGCTGCCTGACCTGCGCTTTTCCAGCAATACATTTTCACCTCTGAGTATATGAATAAGAAGGGTTTAGAGGGATATGGGCCAAATGCTGGTGAATGGGACTAGATTAGTTTAGGATATCTGGTTGGTATGGATGAGTTGGACTGCAGGATCTGTTTCTGTGCTGTATGTCTCTATGACTCTATATAGAACCTCTTGCAATCTCTGCATGTCTAAGTTCTTTACAACTGATTAATTACCTTTTGAAATGAAGTTACTGTCAGCCATCGAATCATGGAAAGCAAGGCAAGATCTCTCAAAGTATAAGGAACCAAATGACTAGATATTCTGATTTGTTGATGTTGTCAAAGGAATAAGTATTAGTCAGAAAAGAATCTGTCATGAATAAATCTCTCTAGCAGCAAGCAGCTGAGTATCTAAAGTACTGTCGTTTTCTCTAAAGGCAGAGTGCAGTGGAGGCTGGGACGCTAAATTTATTCAAGGCAGAAATTGATAAATTCTTGATGTCACAAGAAATTAAGGGCTCCAGGGAGAATGCGGGTAAGTGGAGTTGAAATGCCCATCAGCCATGATTGAATGACGGAGTGGACTCTGGGCCGAATGGCCTGACTTCCTATGTCTTATGGTCTTATGCTTGCATGGGAGGCCATCTTTGTTTGAATCTTTTCCTGTTAATTGAATTCAATTAATTTTGCAAAAGTAAGTACTGCAGATGCTGGAGATTAGAGCCAAGAGTGTGGTGCTGTGCTTTTCCAGCACCAGACTCCTAGCTCAATTAATTGTGTACCTACTAAACTTTTTATGGCTATTATTGAAATCTTAAGTTTCTGTTGAATTTTATTTAACTGCCTATGTGTCTAAGCTATATCTGCAAATTCCATGATTTTCTGTTTTCATATCGTCAACAGCATTAACAGTCACGAGTTTACAGTGGTTCGCATCCACCTGTGGTACCACAATTGCATGAAGTAAATGCTGTCTACGTTTCAAAAGCTAGGGCTTCCAAATAAACCTGGTGTTGTGTGATTTTTACCTTAGTCTGCTCAAGGCTTTTAATAGTCTTTTGTTCCTGGCTTCTCACTTCCCCTTTAATGCTATTTTGTCATTGTGCAAGAAGAATATTTTCAACTTTTGATCTCATCACCTCTTGGACTGTGGCATCTTGTCTTTTTTTGACTTGTAAAAGTATGCTTCTGAGCTCCATCCTTGGACAGTGTGTGGCATCAAGGAACTCTAGCAAAACTGGAGCCAGTAGAAATTGGGAGGGGGAAACTTTCCTTTGGTTAATGTCATACCTGGCACATAAATGGTTGTGGTTGTTGGAGGGCAGTCATCTCTGCTTCAGGATATCTCTGCAGCAGACATTCAGACTAGTGTCGAGGCCCAACCATCTTCTTCTGCTTATCAGTGCCCTTCCCTTCATCATAAGGTCAGAAGTGGGGATGTTTGAACAATGTTCAGCACCATTCATGAAGGCTCAAATACTGAAGTAGTCCACATTCAGATTTAGCTGCATTGAGACAATATTCAAGCTTAAGCTGACAAGTGGGAAGTAATATTCATGGCACTCAAATACCAGGCAATGACAGTCTCCGATAAGTAAGTATCTAACCTTCACCACTTGACACTCAATGGTATTGCAATTACTGAATCCCCCACTATCAACATCCTGGGGGTGACCAATAACTGAGAATGCAACTGGATTTGCCAAATAAAAACAGACTATAAGAGCAGGTCAGAGTCAAAGAATATTGCAGTGAGTAACTGACTCTCCAAAGTCTGGCCACTGTCTGCAAGTCTAAAACCAGAACTGTGGTAGATTTTTCTATGATGCGGGGTTGCACAAGAACACAATCATCATATTATAGAAGAACTACATGTAAGTATGGAATACTGGGCATAAAATGGCTGCCTTAACCGCTTACCTTTGACTCCACATGGAATTAATTTATGTAGTCTTTATGAGAACAAAATTAAGTAAAGAGCTTCATGAAAACGTATTTTCATTGCTGAAGAGCATGAGAAGTTAGAGTTCAGCATGTAACGAATATTGTTTGCTTTTTAGCTGATCATACCAGTTTGTTTTTCTAATTAAATGGAAGTGAAGTCTGAAAGAGTATTGAAACAGTTTTTGAGAAGAGCATTCTGCAATTCAGTGCTTAATAAAATTCAAAAGAAACCCATTTACAGAATTATCATTTAAAACGTGTAACTAAACACAAATATTTAGTCTGCTTGATTGCACCCTGCCACTGAACTGTAACAACTCACCAAATTTATTAAAATGCTCCTCATCTGTGAATTTCACTACTAAGGTGAGAGCAGAAAATTCATAGTAACGCTAACACATTCAAGTTATAATATCTTGCCTCCAGCATAGATTGTCTTTTCTTTATTGTCACTGGAACCATCTTCTGGAGTTTCCTGTCAAAACCAGGGCTGCAGCAGTTAAAAGACCCACTCTACTCGCTGAATGCTGGTGAATGAGTGTGATGTCTCCAGCACCTTCTTAGTTCCTGAAGAAGTTGAGTTTTAAAAAGAATAAAACTAAATCTCAAAATGCATGTGATTTACCACTGTTCTTTCCAACAAAAACACTTGAAAATAAAAGGATAGTTTGCATCCTGAACATTCACCTGAGTTATTAAATTTTATGCAATTAATGTGAAAAACCAAGGTTTTCTTCCTCTTGCCTATTTCCCCCAAATATGTCCAAATTAAAATTATTTTTCTCATAAATATCTCCATAGGCTCACATTGTCTATGTCTAATATCCATCTTATAGTTTCCCAGTCTTTCAATCCTGTTTATGACATCTTGTATACACTTTTTGTCTTATTACAATTGAGCATTTTGCTGGTTGTCGTTTTCTGGATTCCATGCTGAAAATCCCCGATGTCAGTCTTGCCTCAATGTTGGCATTCTGCTTCTGAGTCAGAGGCAGCCATTCAAGTTCCAACTCCGAGACAGGTGCACAACCCATTTTGCTATTTCAGTGAGTGAGGGAGTGCTCGGCTTCAGAGCTGTCATCTTTTGGTTGAGGCATTAAACTGACACCTTAGAGCAATTCTCGCTTTTTTCCTGACTAATAATTTATATTATTTCCTTTAAAATGGTTTAACTGGTTTCTATTACATTGTTTGTCGGACTTAGTTATGCACACATTGACTGATTGCTCTGGATCTCTGCTAAACAAGTAATTACATTTCAATGTTATTGAATGACATATTCCAGAAGGTGTTATACAACTGCAAACTTTTTCTTGCCTCTCTCTGCCATCCACTCCCCTTCGAGATGCTTAAAAGTAGCTGGTGGAACTTTCGGGTAATCCAACTATATCTCCATTACCACCTCGTCCCTTGGCAATTTAGGAACTGTGTGAATGTTTTTTTTTGCTTTATGGTAGCTGCTTATTTATGTTATACACTTTATTCAGTCAATTAATTAGAGATATTGCATTGGTTTCACTTTTTTTAACTACTTCAGGAGATCTCTGCACACTTGATGTCTGCAAAGCCGCCTCAATTATTGAAATGTCAGTAAAGAGCATTCTACCTGTAATTTACTTATCAAATGTTCTTGTCTTCAATTTTATTTGTTAATTCAATATCTTGAATTAAGTATTGCAAGTAAAATTGACCACTTTGCTGTTAAAATGGGTATTCTGTTACCATATTCATTGTAAATTGTTAAAATTGCTTTGATACTTGTCTGATAATACCTGATGCTATACTCGGTTCTATAAATCAGGATTTCTCAACTAGTGGTCAAATGGGTTGTTGGTTTGTGAAATGTTTCTAAAGAGTCCTTCAAAAGTAACTAAAACAAACTATTGCTTCTTCCATTATCTCAGTCTACCATTCTCCTGACCAGTGTTCTTTGCCTAACTCACTTTTCTGAGCGAAATGTGGCCAGTCCGTCGTTCAGTTTACTCAGTCGTTTGGTTTTACATCATTCATCAGTATGTGGAGGTTACTGGTGGGTTTATTCGCAGGATAGAACCAAAGGGTCTGTTTCCATGCTGTATATCTCTATGACTCTATGACTGGGCAAAGTGATCTGGTGCAGAGTGGTGTACACCTGGATTGACCTATTTGAAGTTTTCATTAGCAGCAATGAAAAGCAGATTTCCTCAATTTATTTAAGAAACAAAGGCAAATGAATCAAAATAGCTTTCTGTAGCTATGGAGTGAACAGAGAAGTGCTTCCTCTTTGCACTTGTTCATTCCGTTGGGTCATTAAAATGTGGAGCTGGAAAAAGCAGGTCGAGCAGGAGAGGTGATGTTTCAGGTGAGATCGATCAGAGTATCAGCAATGCTGATACAGGACTCGTTTCTGGTCAGAGCTGGCATTGTTTATTTCTGATGTGAAAGTAATGGAAAAGAATAAAATTACATTGAATTTGCAGTTATTCATTGAAGGCATTACAGACTATCCCCAGGTTGCAAATGGGTTCTGTCTTGAGTCCATTTGCAAATCAATTTGTCTGCAAGTCGCAGAACAGTGCAAAGGACAATCACCTCCTAAGAAACAGTGCCAAGTATCTGAAAAGAAGAGTATTTCTTAGTTATATGACACCAGGGGCTCCAATGCTGCATACTAAGGAAGGGTTTTATTAAGACCTTGACAGCCCTGTTTGCAGGAGGCAGCCTCATCCTCTGATCCTACCTTTCAGTTTCAACCTCTTTCAATTACTGCCCGGAGATTTGACACTGGATTGTCTAGTCATATTAAGAAAAAAGATAAGTCTATATATTTAGTCTATATATTTAAGTGTGGCAAAGTTTTAAAGAGGAAAAGTATTCTTGGGGGAGGCAGGGTCTGCATAATTTTTATAATGTCACTTTGGAAGCTGTGGAAGCAAAAATGTTAATCATTGCTGTAAGTGATTTTTGTAGCTAGTTCTAATCAGATGCATCCTCGTTAGACAAACAGGAACCACCTAGACGTGGTAGTTAAGTGGCAGTAGTTGCAAATTTAGAATGTGGGTAAATGCTGTGTGGTGGCTTAATGGCTAGCTCTGCTGCCTCACAGCACTAAAGAAACAGGTTTGATTCCAGCCACAGGCAACTGTCTGTGGAATTTGCACATTCTCCCCGTGTCTGCATGAGTTTCCTCAAGGTGCTTCGGTTTCCTCCCACAATCAAAAGATGTATAAGTTGGGTGAATTAACCATGCTAAATTGTCACATAGTGTCCAGGAATGTGTAGGCTGGGTGAATTAGGCATGGTAAATGTGGGGTTATGGGCTTAGGGTGGGGGAATGCGTTTGGTTGTGTGGAGTCCGAATTAGAATTCAACGACAGAGTTTATTGTACAAAGAAACCAGAGTTCCGGGGGAAAAGAGACATCCAGCAGCATGGCTGTCAGCTGCGAGCCTTCTCTCTCCCTCTGAGCACGTCACGATATTTTATATATTTCATGGTATAATGGTTCAGATATCGAGTCTTTGTGCAGCATTGTATAGAAAACATTACAGAGTCATTCAGTTTCAGCAGCTATGCAGAAATCCATCGCTGCAGTAGTTGGTCGTGATTGTTCTTCCTGAGAAAGAAGATCGTTTTCCATTACTGCAAATCTTACACATGTATTAAAACTTGTATACAAGCAGTCTCGGGTAGTTAGCATTTCTGTTGAAGGTCAGTATATGTTACTGATGTGTATTCTCTCCCCCATCGGCCTTAGACTAACTATCATGTTCTGTGTCTGTTGTGCTGGTATCCTGTTGGCCTCAGGCAGTGTCTGTGTATGCTTCTCTGTACTTTTCCACGTAATGGCTCAGCGGCCATCTTGTGTCTGTGTGCCCCGTGTCAGCATGCCCCATGTCAACTCCCACTTCAGGTGGGAAGCGGTTTGCAGGGTTAGTGCAGACTCGGTGGGCCCGAAGGCTTCTATCTAGACTGTAGGGATTCTTATGATTCAATATTTAAAGATAAATTGTTTTTAAAACTTGCCTTGTGTATTAGTTTCACGTGAAAATCTGAACAATGCTAACTAAACATATGTGAAAGCGTAATCGATTCATTCTCCAATGTCAAGAGCTTCTGCCTGAAGTTTACATGAAAATGATTGAAGATTTTGCGTTATTGACAGGGAATCCTAGAAAGTAAGTGAGGTCTTAATGAAAAATCGACAGTTATTCATATGAATATCAGTCAAAGCAAGGTTTAATCCAAAATCGATCTTTGGAAATGTACCAGATTCCGGAGTAATAATCCAGTTTCTGTGGCTATAAGCACAATATGAGATTATTTGGGGGTAACCTGCTGAGGCCAAAAAACGATTGGTGCATGCTTTCTTTAAAAAAGACCGACGTGGAAGTACCGAAGGGGCAACTTTTTCACGCAGAGGGTAGTACGTGTATGGAATGAGCTGCCAGAGGATGTGGTGGAGGCTGGTACAATTGCAACATTTACGAGGCATTTGGATGGGTATATGAATAGGAAGGGTTTGGAGGGATATGGGCCGGGCGCTGGCGGGTGGGACTAGATTGGGTTGGGATATCTGGTCAGCATGGACGGGTTGGACTGAAGGGTCTGTTTCCATGCTGTACATCTCTATGACTCTAAGGAGTGATCAGAGTAACATCGCTGAAATAGAACAAAGAGAGCTTCATTGTGCACTTTGCAATTCCACATATAATCCATGTACAATGGGCTATAGGTTGAATTGTGATTTTTTGAATTTCACTTCGTGCTATACAATTATTTATATTTTAATGTTCACGTGCAAGTGCCCTATTTTATAGAATAGTATAGTACAAAAGAGTCCTTTTGGTCCCTCAAGTCTGTAGTGCCAAAAATACGCTACTACCTACACGAATCCTACTTTCCCACACTAGTGCCATAACCTTGAATATTATGATATTTCAAGTGTTCATCCTTCTTAAAGGTTGTGCAGTTACATGCCTCAAATACCCTCCAAGATATTGCATTCCGGAGGCTCGCTACCCTCTGGGTGAAAGTAGTTTTCCTCAAATCTTTCCTAAACCACCTGCCTTTCACTTGGAAATTGTACCCCACTGTCATTGACTCTTCAGCTAAAGGGAGCAGCTGCTTTCTATTTACCCTGCCCACGCTCCCCATAATTTTACACACCTTTACCATGTTCTCTGTTGACCTTCTCTGCCTCAAAGAAAATAACCTGAGCTTATCCAGCCTCTCTTCATGGCTGAATTGCTTTCATGCAGGCAACATCTTGGAGACTCACCTTTGCACCTGCCAATCTCTCCAGTGCAATTGCATCCTCCTTATTGTGTGGTGACGAGAACTGCACACAGTTCTCCAGCTGTTAACTAACCAAAGTTCTGTGCAGTCCCAACATAACCTCCCTGTTCTTTCAATCTATGCCATGATCGATAAAAGCAATTGGTGGGAAGACATAGTGAGCCAAAGGGCCTGCTCATGTGCTAAGCTGCACTGTATTGTTCTATTTTCTGAGTGTCCTGTATGCCCTAACGACCCAATTAACGTATTCTGCCACCTTCAGGGATTTGTGGACAAGCACCTGAAGATCCTTACCTTCCCCTGAGTTATCTACTGCATTTTTATAAAGTGGACCCACATTAGCAGTCTGTAATTTCCTCCCTCATATCCCACAATGGCCTTGCATATGTCCAGACTGGGGATGCGTCCACTTTTTAAAATCTGTCAAAACCTTCAATACCTTTGTGCTGCTTATATCAATCTGCTGAAGAACATCACAGTCCATTTTCTTTAATTCTGTACTTGCATCCACCTTCTCCTGAGTAAAAGCAGGTGTGAAATGCTCATTTAACACTCTGCCAATGTCCTCTGTATTATGCAGATTACCCTCTGGGTGCCTAATGGTCTCTGTTCTTTATCGTTTTGTTCTCTTCCTCTTGATATACTTGTAGAATATCTTGGGATTCTCCCTAAACTTGCCTGCCAGCATTTTTTATTCCCCACTTGTTCTCCTATTCATTTTGGGATTTGCTCCATTTGTACCTGTTATATGTCTCACTTTTTTTTCCTTTTTGTCCAGACCTCGATACCCTTGGGTATCCAGAGGTGTCCGGTTTATTGCTCCTACGTTGCACCCTAGAGGATACATGAAGCTAAGTAGGATGTGTGACAACAAATATTAACAGATCTTCTGTATCATACAGATAGAGTGAGGGGTTTGCATTCGCTCTGATGCATGGACCATTTAAAGCAGGCACTAAGATCCAAAATTGCTGCAATTAAATTGTATAATCTAATATTATGAGAGTGGTGGAAGAGTGGATTTGCAGAATTGGATACGCAGTGTTTGGAGGTTCCAGGAACATTGCAAAGTGGGGTCCTAGAAATTAAGAAAATAGGAGTATTGAAGGTGATTCTGGGATAAGAGAAAATTGATCTAGAGGATTGTGAAAATAGAAGTCTGGGATCTAGGAATGGAGGAGAGTTTAAGTTTCATAGAGAGGCATCATTTTTCTTTGTTCAGTTGATTTCCTTCTGAGATCGAAATGCTGTAACAGCTATAGAGAAATGCCTTTGTAAGGTGTTTACTTAGACTCTGTTTCAGTGTTGATGGCAACTGGAGATGAAGATGAGCAGGAGTTTGGATATGTAGCTTTGTAATTCTGTATTTTTCATTGTGTTTGTTTACTATTCCTTTCAGATGACTTTGAAGTATATCATTTATATTGGACTGATTTGCTGCTGCATGTGGGATGGACTTGCCCAATCAGGTAACATATTGACTAAACCAGTATATCACTATGCACTTAGGTAGATATTCAAACCTGAATACTGTATTCCCTTTAAATATCATTGTGTTCCCGATAGCCCAAGTGATTCCACAAGATCATCAATACTTCAAGTGAGCCAAAAGAGCTACCCATGGCCACTCCCTCATCACAATGCTGCCTTTTGCAACATTATCTGGAGAAATGGGTTGTCTTTCACAGGTATTCTGGCCAGTTCTATCTTTAACTTCTCTCAACCGTGCTATTGGGGCTGTGTCATCAAACTACTTTGATACTCAATGATGGATAAGCTACAACGTTACCAAGGTCTTTAACCTTGCCACACACTCTGTACTTACCATTTTTTCTTCACCTTTGGCTATTGCTCCTCACTGAAGCAAATTATTCAGCCTTGAAATTTTATTTGATTCTCGACTGAACTTTAAAACTCTTTATCTCTATCATAGCAACAGGACACTTGCACTTCTATACCGTTGCACAAAATCTTTTTTCCCTAAATTCTGACTTTGTCCTTCATAGAGCTGTCTGTCCAAGTGCATAAATCTATAACAATACTCTATTCAGTTCCTTGGCAACATTAAACTATTAAATAAAATTAAAAAGGTTTACTGTTATGGAATTAATTAACATTTAACTTATCTTGAATACAAAAAGAGGAAGGATATTATGGAAACATATAAAATTATGAAGGGAATAGATAAGAGAAGCAAGGAGGTTGTTTCCAATAGTGGGTGAAACTAGGACTACAGGGCTTAGCCTCAAAATAAGGAGGAGCAGATGTAGGACTGAGTTGAGGAGGAACTCCTTCTCACAAGTGGTGGAATGTCCTGCCCAGTGAAGCAGTTGAGGCTACGTCATAGAATGCTTTTAAGGCAAAGATAGATTTTTGAACAGTAAAGGAATTAAAGTTTATGGTTAGCAGTTAGGTAAATGGAGTTGAATCCATGAAAAGATCATCTTATTGAATGGCAGAGCTGGCTTGACGAACCAGTTGCCTACTCCTCATATTTCTTATGTTCTTCTGTTAAAATATACTAGACACTGAGCTGATGTTTCCTGTTTATAGCATAAATTTTGCTGATGACACAACTGCTAAATGGTGAAATTGTAAATAATTCTGGGGTAAATTTATTTATTCCATTAATATTTGACACATTTTCTGTTTTGAATACATATTCCAGGATTTTGATCTCTCCTCATGGTTCAGGTATCTTAATCTATATGTTGGTTTAGTTGACGTTATTTCTGACGTGGTATCTGAGATGTGACATACTACTTAGTACCTTTTATTGTAAATGACTAGACATGTTTGCAATAATTTAATTTACCTTTTTAAATGCAGATCTTAGTGAGTGTTTGAAAGCCAATGCCAAATCATGTGGGGACTGTATACAAGCTGGTAGAAATTGTGGATGGTGCACCAAAAATGTAAGTTTTCAAATATAGAAGTAGGACATAGTACTAGTTGTTGCTTTATCTTAAGTATTCTTAGAAAGTTTAGATAACTTTGCAGTAATGCAATATGTATAAACTATAAACATGCGTGAATGGTTTCAAAGTTAGAAGTTCACAGGCGGAAGTGAATTCAGCCTAAAAACCTTTTGGCAACATTAATGATTAAGAGTTACGCACTTCTGGCATTTTGGCTTTAACATTTTACCAAAGCATTTAACCAACATAAGATGTTTTTTTAAACTAACATTCAAATATTTTACATGTTTTCATTCTTTAATACATGAAACTGAAAAACTTTTTTAAGAAACAGCATCACTAACCATGATCTTTTTAATTATTCTTATCCAGTCGTTGCCAGTTATTAAAGAAGAATGTATAATGTTGATTTTTTTTTAAAGAAAAGTATAGAAAGGAATTTAATAAAAGTAACAGGATTGGAACTGGGTGTTGCATACAACTGGGAATTAAAAGCACAAGCACATGATGGTGGATAAAAAGGAAAAGTGCATCTTGAAATTCCAGTGAAAGATCTGAAGAACTATGATTAGGAAAATAGAGAGCAATGTATAGAGTTGTTCCATGAATTGGAAGGACAAAAAAGGCAGCAAGATGAGGATTTAAAACTAGGGAGAGCACGTGGAACAGGACAAGTCTGTATCTTTATTTCAGATATCTGACTGCATTTCTTAAATTGCAATAATGACTGGACTTCATAACTTTTAAAATCAATCTGTTCAGAAATGTTATTACTCACCTCTGGAGCAGGTTTTCCAAATGTTTAGAGGCTAAATGATATGCGGTGGGGGAGAATAATGAGGTGCTAAATTGCTTGGCATCCCAATAGAACAGAATTATGAGTATGTCATCACTCCTATTTAAATCAGGCAGTCTTGAAAATCTACCTCTCCCAAATGAAGGGATATCTGCTCTTTCTGTCTCAAATATGCATCTCCCAGCTCCTTACCTCACACTGCAATGTGATTATAAAAATACATCAAATGTAAAGAAATAATAATGATGTCAGAAATCTTAAAAATATCTTTTTTTCTGTAGAAATTCTTGCAGCAGGGAGAACCAAATTCTGCACGGTGCGATGACATAGAATCACTAAAAAAGAGAGGGTGTGAAATTGAAGATATTGAAAATCCAAAAGGTTCACAACGTGTAGATGCTAATAAAGAACTTACTGGACGTACAAGTGGCGAAAAGGTAGAGCTGAAAGACATTACACAGATCAGACCGCAGAAGCTAACTCTGAAATTACGATCAGGTATTTCTGTAGTTTGGGTTTTGTTACTTGATATAAACTGATTTTAATTTGGTATGCACTGCTATAAATAGTCGCTGAACCTTTCAAATATATGCCTAATAACAATCATGGCAGATCAAAGTGGTTAGTTGGAAGTTTATCGGGTGCTCAGAGCTAATTTTATGTCCTGAAAAATTCCATTACCATTAGGACACACAGCAGCACTGCATTGTGTATGCGCCCAGTCAAGGGATTCTGGACATGTAAGCTGCCTACTCTTAACAGCATGTTTGTGAAATAAATATGCAGCTAACTGATAGACATCTCAATTGCCACAAGTTACATCATCTAAAAACTGTCCTCATTTTGATCAGGACTTCAATATTCAAAATAGCTTGACATATTAAATTGGGAGAGCAGGCCGGTTTAGTGATTTGATTTTGATTTATTTATTATTATCACATGCACCAAGATAGAATGAAAAGTATTGTTTTGCATGCTATCTGGACCAATCATGCCTTACATAAGTTCATCAGAGTAATAGAACACAATGCAGAATATATAGTATTGTAACATAGAGCAGGTGCAGAGAAAGATCAACTCTAATATGAGGGGTCTGCTCATAAGACTGATAAAAGGAGAAAGAAGCTGTTCTTGAATCTGTTGGTACGTGTTTTCAAACTTTTGTATCTTCTGATGAATGACTAGTCAATGAGGTGGTCCAGTTCTACTTTTTAGCAAGTGCTAGGCAGTGACCATCTGCAACAAGAGAAACCTAACGATCACTCTTTGACATACAATCGCATTACCACCATTGTTAACATCTTAGGGGTTAACATTGATCAGGAACTGAATTGGACTAGTCCTATAAACTCTGTGGCCAAAAGAGCAGATCAGACCCTAGGAATCCTTCAGTGAGTAATTCAGCTGATTCTCCAAAGCCTGTCTACCACCTACATGGCACAAATCAGGGCTGTGGTGGAATACACCCCCTTTACTGGAGGAATGCAGGTCCAATAACGCTCAAGCCTTTGTAATGCATTCGTGGGATGTGGGTGTTGCTGCTGGCAGTATTTATTGGCATCCTTCATTGCCCTTGAAAAGGAAGTGAGCTGCCTCCTTGAACTGCTGCAGTTCATGTGCTGTAGGTGGACCCACAGTGCCCTTAGAGAAGGAATTCCAGGATTTTGACCCAGCAACAGTGAGGGAACAGTGATATATTTGTAAGTCAGAATGGTGAGTGCCTTGAGCAGTTTGGGCGTTGTATTTAAGGAAGGATGTGTTGGCATTAGAGGGGTTCAGAGGAGGTTTACAAGAATGATCCTGGAGATGAAGGACTTGTCATATTTGGAATGGTTGATGACATCTGTATGTAATGGAGTTTAGAAAGATGAGGGAGAATCTGATTGAAACTTACAGAATACGGAGGGGCCTGGAGAATACGGATGCGGAGAAGATGTTTCTGCCTGTAGGAGAGATTAGGATCCAAGGGTGACAACCTCAGGGTGAAGGAATGACTCTTTTGAACTGAGATGAGGAATTTCTTCAGCCAGAGTGGTAAATCTGTGGAACTCATTGATGCAGACAGCTGTGGAGGCCAAGTCATTGAATGTGTTTGAGACAGATAGATAGGTTCTTGGTTAGTAAGGGATCAAGATTATGGTAGGTGAATGGGTTTGAGAAGCATACCAGCCATGATCGAATGGTAGAGCAGATTTGATGGGCTGAATGGCCTAATTCTTCTCTTCATAACTTATGGTTTTATTATCTTTTACCCTGAACCTCAAAAAATTGGTTTAATTTCAGATAATCTGATACTTTTTTGTGAGGTCTTGAATTAACCTGCATCCACCACATGCTAAGGGAATGTATTCCAAACCCTAATCATTCTATTCATAAAGATGTTTCTCTCATGTCATTGGTTCTGTTGACGATCACTCTTAAACAGTGATCTCTGGTTCTTGATCCTTCTGGTGGCCAGAACTGTTTTCTCCTCATGATTTATATCCCCCTATCAATCTTAGAAAAACTATAGCTTCAAATAATTGAAGTTCCTCATCCCTGAATCCCTTGAATCTTTTCTGCACCCTCTCTAAAGCCTTCACATCCACCTTCAAGTTGGTGGACAGAGTGGACGCTTCCTGAGTTGAGGTTGAGGCAGTATTTTAACGTATCTATCTTTCTTTTGTACTCTATGCCTTTATTTATAATGGCCAAGATACTATTTGCTTTATGAACTGCTTGCTCAGCCTGCTGTACTGCCTTCAGTAATGGTGGGCACACATCCCTAAGGTCCATCTGCTGCTGCACCCTCTTTTTGGAATTGTATTTATTTTATGGCCTCTCCCACCTCTTCCTATCAAAATGAATCTGCTCTCACTTTAATGCAGAAAAGTTCAGCCAGCTTCTTGTCCTTTGTCCCAGTTTATATCCCTTTGCAGTTAATGCAATCCTGTTTCCAGGATGGGCGGCACGGTGGCACAGTGGTTAGCACTGCTGCCTCACAGCGCCAGAGACCTGGGTTCAATTCCCGCCTCAGGCGACTGACTGTGTGGAGTTTGCACGTTCTCCCCGTGTCTGCGTGGGTTTCCTCCGGGTGCTCCGGTTTCCTCCCACAGTCCAAAGATGTGCAGGGTCAGGTGAATTGGCCATAATAAATTGCCCGTAGTGTTAGATAAGGGGTAAATGTAGGGGTATGGGTGGGTTTCGCTTCGGCGGGTCGATGTGGACTTGTTGGGTCGAAGGGCCTGTTTCCACACTGTAATCTAATCTAATCTAATCTAAAAATGTTGTCTGCAAATTCTGAAGTTGTTCCTGTACACCCAGGTATAGGTCTCTAAACTACATCAAAACAAGCTGCAGTCCAAGCAGTGACTAAGAATCTTGCTGAGAGTTGAAAAGCTACCATTTACAACTGCTCTTTATTTATGACCAATTTTCTTGGATATGAATATCAGACTATCATGTACCTTCAGATTGTTGGAATAATCTTGCTGTCCACTGTTGATATAAAAGACAGTTTGGAGGATATTCTGCACAGCCAAACCAAGCCTACTAATTTCTGTGTATTTAGGTATTCAGCTGTTCAATCGATTTGAATCCAAATGTGAGGGGAGCCTTCGATTTCTTAAAGTTCAAAATTTTCTTTTTGTTAATTATGAATTTGGCAAATGGGGTTTATTTATTTGGAATAGGATAGTGGGGTTATTGCACTGCATTCATTACTCTTTGTTAATGTAATGTTCCTTGATTTAGCATAAGTGTTTATCTGCCACCTTTCTTTGAAATGAAAATTTATTATTGCTTTATATGGTCTTCATGCCAAAACCCTACAGCTAGGTAATTAACATTAATGTTATTTTATAATTAAATGCATCAATCAATTTGTATACTGCAAGATCCCATAAGTAGGAAAGAAATAAATGGTCTCTTGATAAAGGTTAAGGAAAGATATGTGACAAACGCACCTAATTTTCTTCAAATAGAGACCTTGATTCAATTTTCACTCCACTTCTCAAAAGATGATACTTCCTTATACCACTTCAAAGCATCACTGAGCTTTTAACTTTAGCTTTTAGGTTAGGGCTGGCTATGTCACATGAAACAAATTTTATGTTGTCCTTACTAAACTATTCGAGGAACTGAATAATAAAATGTCTGTTTCATGTCCAGGCTAAAGCGACTATTATTGGAGTTTGTTACATTTGTGAGTAGCCACTTTGTGTGTCAGGTTTTGAGGGTTTCTCATCACTGTTCACCATCTAAACCTTCTTCATATACCCCCCATTTTACTGTGCTCCTCACTGTTTTCCTAATGGGTGTTGTGATTAAACTGTGACGGCTTTCGGATAATCATTTGGTCTTGGTGCTTTCTCTCTGACCTGTATTTCAGAACCATTGACTAAGGTTACTTAATTAGTAAATACAAGGTTGCAAATATCCTTGACGTGTTGCTAACATGTATGACTAAATTTATTCTTGTCATCCATTTTCACAAAAAAGAGAAGACCATATTTGTGGTATTCACTTGTTTGCAGTTCTCACGATACAGTGGTTGATGCTATCAGCACCGATTTTCTTCAACAATATTAAGCTTGTGAATTTGCATTTCAAATACCAGTTTCTAACCCACACTTTGATTTCCCCCCAGGAGAGCCACAAACCTTTCCATTGTACTTTAAGAGAGCAGAAGACTATCCCATTGATCTCTACTATCTTATGGACCTCTCCTTTTCTATGAAGGATGATTTAGAAAACGTAAAGAAGTTAGGAACAGAATTGCAGACTGAAATGCAAAAGATAACGTCTGATTTTCGAATTGGTAAAAATCATTTATTTTCACTGCCTTTTTTGAGATTGTGTATTTAACAGACAGTACTTCATCTTGTGAAAAACTTGTTCTTATTTAGGATTTGGTTCATTTGTGGATAAGACTGTAATGCCTTACATCAGCACAACCCCAGCCAAAAGGAAGAATCCTTGCTCAAGTGGTGAAGTATGTACTAGTCCATTCAGCTACAAAAATGTCCTGTCATTGACCAATGATGGATCAAAGTTCAACGAACTTGTAAGCAACCAGACTATTTCTGGGAACCTGGACTCTCCAGAAGGAGGTTTTGATGCCATAATGCAGGTGGCTGTCTGTGGAGTAAGTGAAAATAATTGTCCCCAAATATTATTTTGAATAATCCTAATGTTTTCTGTTCCTTAGCTTGTTCTGAAATTTGTACTAAACTGTTCTGAATTTATTTTCATTTACTGTACTTTATTTTTTCTAGTTGTGCTTTCATAATGGTAACTAGGATTTGCATATCATCTGCTCTTCATTTTTATCTTTTATATATTTTAGTCCATCTTCTCCTGATGCTCTCTTTTCTATACTAGAAACTTCAGGATTTTTCACTTCTGCTTTTTCTGCATGGTGTTGCTGTTTTCATCTGGGCCATTTGATTCCACCTACTTCCCATTTTTCCAAATAAATCTATTGTGAAAATCATAATAAGTTAGCCAGCACAGTTAGGAAGCAATTTGGAACACAACTTAATTATTCTGTCTTTCACAGGAAAGAATTGGCTGGCGCAATGTCACTCGTTTGTTGGTGTTCTCTACAGACGCAGGATTTCACTTTGCTGGAGATGGTAAACTAGGTGGTATTGTTTTACCAAATGATGGGAATTGCCATCTTGATACACAAGGTCTCTACACCATGAGTGACCATTTTGTAAGTTTACCATCTAACCTCGGCAGTGTAACACCTGAGTGTTATTTGCTGAAAAATAGTTATGTAGCCTCTCCTTGTATCTTACACACATTATTATATAATTGTCTATAAAGTTCAAATTTAGCAGTAATTCTGAAATTTTGTCAACAGGATTATCCATCTATTGCTCATTTGGTGCAAAAACTTGGTGACAATAATATTCAACCTATTTTTGCAGTCACAGAAGAATTCAAGGGTGTGTACAAGGTAAGTACAAAATGCTGAAATTTCATCAAAGTTATAGCTATAAAAATGGAGCAACAGCAGAAGACTAATCTGCCCCTCAAGCACATTCTGCCATTCAGTTTATCCTGCTCTGTAATTCAACTCCATTTGCCTAAGCTTTCAAGCTATTCTTTCATGAGATATGGACGTTACCAGCAAAGCCAGTCCGTCTCCAATTACATTGAACTGAGTGCATTTTAAGGGTCTTCCAGAGGCTTTCAATAACTTTTCTGTAGGTTTGGAGTTACATGTAAGCCAGACCACGTCAAGATGTGAAGGTAACTACAAAGATGTGAGGAAGGAGCTGGCCAAAGTTGATTGGATGGGAGCCTAGCAGGGAAGAGGATGGAGCAGTAATGGCAGGACTTTGCAGTGCCAACTTGGGAGCACAGCAGAAATTCATCCCACAGAAGAAGAAATATACTAAGGGGAGGACGAGGTAACCAGGGCTGCCGAGGGAAGTCAGGGACAACATAGAAGTATGGTGAAGGTTAGTGAGAAGTCAAAGGATTGAGAAGCCTTGAAAACCCAGCAGAGGATAACTGCAAAAGTAAAAGGGGAGAGAAAATGAAACATGAGAGTAGCTAGCTACTCAGAAGATTGCAAGACTTTTTAGATAGCTTTAAAAAAAGGTAAAAGTAAGGCAAAAGTGGACATTAGACCACTGGAAAATGAGGCTGGTAAAGTAGTAATGGAGAACAAAGAAATGACAGAGGAACTAAATAGATACTTTGCACCTCACAATGGAAGACACCAGCAGTACGCCAGAACTTCAAGGGGCAGTGGTGGGTGTAGTGACCATCACAAAGGAGAAGGTGCTGGGGAAGCTGAAAGATCTGAAGGTGCAGAAATCATCTGGGCCAGATGGGCTACACCCCAGGATTCTGAACGAGAAAGCTAAATGGTGGAGGCACTGGTAATGATCTTTCAGAGTCATGAGTCAGGGAATGTCTCAGAACTAGAAAATAGTTAATGAAACATCCTTGTTTAAGCTAGGAAGGAGGCAGAAGATAGGAACCTATAGGCCAGTTAGTTTGACCTCGATTTTAGAATCTGTCATTTAAGGATAAGATTGAAAGTACCTCTTCCTTTAAGGAAGAAACCAGCCATCCTTACCTAGTCTGGCCTATCTCTGATTCCAGGTCTTCAACAATGTGGTTGAATCTTAACTGCCTTTCGAGTAAGCCTCTCAATTTAGGGCAATAAGGGATGGAAAGCAAACTCTAACCCTGTCAGCGATGCCCATAAACCACGAAAGAATAAAAAAAATCCGTCAGACTTGTAAGCTCAAGATCAAAGAAATCAAATGTGTTCATTTGTCCTCCTCACTTGGTTCTCGTTCATCTGCACTGTACCCTTTTCCAAAGTTCTTATTCATTGACAGTGCATAGCTTCTTTATTAGGTGTCCCAGGATTCAACTGCTGTGATAAAGATAACTGTCGAATGTATTATAACATTAACAATGGTTTTCAGGAAACAGATAGATTTGTAGGCAAAATTTAAAGCAAATAGGATTGGAGATTGTGGACTGAAATGGATTGAAAACTGGTTGGCAGACAGGAGACAAAGCAATAAGCGGGTCTTTTTCCAGGTGGCAGGCAGTGATTAGTGAGTCACCACAGGGATCTCTGCTTGGACCCCAGCTATTCACAATATATTATTAATGATTCGGATGAAGAAACTACGTGTCATGTCTCCCAAATTTGCAAATGACACAAAGTTGGGTGGAAGGATATACTGTGAGAAGGATACATAGAAGCCTCATGCGATTTTGATGAGTTAAGTAAATGAACAAATGCATGGCAGATGCAGTATAATGTGGATAAATGTGAGGTTATCCACTTTGGTAACAGAACCAGGCAGGTAGGTTAATATCTGAATAACAATAGATTGGGGAAGGGGGTGTTCTCGTGTAGCAGTTTGTGAAAGAAAGCATTGCAGGTGCAGCAGGCAGTGAAATAAGCAAATATTATATTGGCCTTCATAGCGAGAGAATTCAGCTATAGAAGCAGGAGTCTGCCTGCAATGCATTGGAACAACCACACCCCTTATGCACTTTGGCCTTCTTTCTGTGAGGATGAATGTTCTAGCAAACGTTGGGAAAGCTCAGCAGTTCTGACAACATCTGTGAAGAGAAATCAGAGTTAACGTTTTGGGTCCAATGACCCTTCCTCAAAACTGATGGTAACTAGGAAAATTATGGTTTATATGCAGAAGGTAGGGTAGGGGAAGAGGGTAAACAGAAAATGAGAGGTGGGGATAGAGCCCAAAGAGAGAGAAGAACAGTTGGACAGGCAATGGAGGGAATAACTATTTGGCTAGGAGAATGAATAGCTATTAAAGGAGACTGTTAGTGGCTAATAATAGGTAGTGTGTAACGGCATACTGTATGATAAGGTCTGGTGTGTGATGCTGGTGGGATGGTAGGTAAGGACAAGGGGGAACCCTGTCACTGATGTGGGAGGGAAGAAAGGGGGTTGAGGGTAGAAGTGTGGGAGATGGGTCAGACCCAGTTGAGAGCTCTGTTGGCAACGGTGCTGGGAAATTCAGTTGAAGAAGAAATTGGACATCTCTGAGGCACCCTAGTCAAAACTGGCCTCGTCGTAACATGCGATGGAGATGGAACTGGGAGAATGGAATGGAGTCTTTACAGGAACCCAGGATGCGTGGATGTATAGTCCATGTAGCTGTGGGAATCGGTGGGTTTATAGTGGATATGAGGGTCCTGTCCATAAATGGAAACAGATGTCGGGGAACAGAGGAGTCAGAGATGCACCATGTGAAAGCAAGAGCGTGGTGTTAATTGGAAGTGTACTTTCTCAGTTCTGGATGAGAGGGGGAAACAGCACCAATGATATCATGGCTATGTCCGAGAAAGTGCTGAGTGCAGGCCAGAATAGGACCTGAACAAGGAATGTTCCAAAGATCCCATGAAGAGACAGGCATAACTGGGCCCATGAGGGTACCCATGGCCACCCCTGCCACTTTAACACATCTGTCCTATTCCTTGGCCAACATTGCTGTCTCAGGCTTGCTGTAGTGCTCCAGCAAAGCTCAACACAAACAAGAGCAACATCTCATTTTCTGCTTGGGGACCTGCAGCCCTCTGTATTCAATGTCTCATTCAATTTCTCTCTCAATAACTGTCCCAATGCCACACAGCAGACCTCGTTATCACATAGATGAAAGTGAGGACTGCAGATGCTGGAGAATTAGAGTCGAGAGTGTGGTGTTAGAAAAGCACAGCCAGCCAGGCAGCATCCAAGGAGCAGGAGAGTCGATGTTGGAAGATGGACAGGTAGGACAGGTCAAGAGGGTGGTGCTGAGTTAGGAGGGTGGATCTGGGATAAAGTGGCGGTGAGGGAACATTTGAAAACTGGTGAAATTGATGTTGATGCCATGTGGTTGGAGGGTCCCAAGGTGGAAGGTGTGGCGTTCTTCCTCCAGTTGACGGGTGGATTTGATTTGGCAGTGGAGGAGGCCCAGGACTTTGATGTCATTGGGGGAGTGGGAGGGGGAGTTGAAGTGGTTGGCCACAGGGTAGTGGGATTGGTTGGTGCACGCGTCCCAGCGATATTGCCTGGATCACTTCGTGAATTGGCGTCCTGTCTCCCCAGTGTAGAGGAGACCACATTAAGAGCAATGTCCACAGTAGATGAGGTGGGTGCATGTGCAGGAAAATCACCTCCGGATTTGAAATGATCCTTTAGACTCTTGGACAGAGGTGAATGGGAAAAGTGTGGGCACAAATTTTACACCTCGTGCAGTTGCAAGGGAAGGTGCTGGGTATGGAAGATGGGTTGGTGGGGGGTGTGGACTTATCACATAGTCTTCCATTACACATTACTATCATTAACCATTAACGGTCTCCATTAACAGCTGTCACCCTCCTAGCCACACTCCTTTGTCTGTCCAACGCTCCTCCTCTCTCTTTGAGCTCTAACCCCATCTATTGTTACTGTTTTCCCCTACTCCACCCTATCTTCTGTATATAAAGCATCATTTTCCTAGCTACCATCAGTTCTGAGGAAGGATCTTCGGACCTGAAGCATTAACTGATTTCTCTTCCCAGATGTCAGAACTGCTGAGCTTCTCCAGCAACTTCTGTTTTGTTTCTGGTTTACAGCATCTGCAGTTCTTAGCTAGTACATCCTTTCATAAAAACTATGGAAAGAATTGAAATGTTTACAAGACTGATTCCTGGGATGATGGGACTGGTGTACAGGGAAGACAATAGCATGGGGGTCTCGTAACATATAAACTACTTTTTAAAAAAAAAGGAAGATGCAAGAAGGATGTTCTCAATGACTCGGAAGTACAGAACCAAGGTTCACAGTCTAAGGATAAAGATTAAGTCTTTTAGGACAAATGGGTAGAAATATTTTCACCGAGTGGTGAGCATTTGGAATTCTTTGCCACAGGCAACTGTTGAGGCCAAAACATTGATGTTGATACCATCTTCAGATTAAAAGGATCAAAATGTATGGGGAGAAAGCTGGGCAATGGGTACTGAGTCAGATAATGAACCACGATCATATTGAATGGCAGAGCAAACTCGAAGGTCCAAATAGCCTACTCCTTCATTTTCTGTGATTCCCATTTATCTAAACAGATGCGAAAAACAGAAGTGATCTCTGATTCATGCTTTATTTTAAGTGAAAACCTTTGTGACTTGACAGTATTATCATTTCATAACATTTTTGTTCTATTAATAGGCGCTCCATGATCTCATTCCAAAATCGGAAGTGGGGGTTCTATCATCAAACTCTAGTAATGTAATCAAGCTGATCCTTGATGCTTATCATGTAAGTGCTGACTATTAAATTGGCCCTTGCATCAAAATTTATTTAATTTTACCACTCCAGTTTTACGAATATATTTTTATCAACACAACTCTCATAATTCTTTTCATAGGCTTTGTCATCTGAGGTAATCCTTGAGAACAGCAAATTGCCAGAAGGAGTGTCAATACATTATACAGCCTTTTGTAAAAATAATACTGTTCATACAGGGGAAGAAGGCAGGAAGTGTTTAGGCATTCAAATTGGTGATGAGGTAAGATAGTTCATTCTTTTTCTTTTAATAATTTCCGTAATATTTGTTTGGTGGATACCATGATGAAATATGCACTTGCTGCAACGAGGAAGATAAGTCATTATCAGTTTTTTGCATATTGTGGTTTAAACTGAAGTTGTTTTCAAATTTGGAAGCTATCCTGTTCTCTCAACCCCTCCATCTTCCATTCCAAAACATTGTTTGATCATAAAACCTGGGTCTTCCTCCTACATAACGTGTAAGTATACGCACCCACTATATACCTAGGTCCTGTTAGGTCTGTTTTGGTAATTTTGAAAAGTTGGTATCTGTCCAGATGTGCTACTCAGAAGACATTTTTGTGAGTATCCAGGCAGGTATTGTGGAAATTTATAACGCTATCCCAAGTTGGTGTTTTTCTTCCTCTGCCCTCCAATTTAATCTAGGAAAGGTCTTGCATTTGCCCCTTTTTCTTTCCATCTGTGTAGTTTCATGTTTCATTGGGCATTCCAAGCTTACTGCTGGCACAGCAGGACTGTCCTATGAAGAGAGATCCTGCTGTACTCTTTAGAGTTTCAAAGAATGACCGGTGTTCTCATTTAAACTGACAAAATATTTGGGGCTAGACAGGAAAGATGGTTGCCCTGATTAGGAAGCCTAGAATCAGAGGGCACAGTTTCAAAATAAGGTGGATGCCACTTAGGTACCAAATGAGGAAAATGTTTTTTATTCAGTGGATTGTGAAACTTTGGAATTCTCTACCACAGAGGACTGTGGAAGCTTAGCCTTTGAGAATGTTTAAGTTAGAGATTGATTGAAACATTTCTGATTATAATGGCATACAGAACTATGGGGATGAGGTCAGTAAAAGGCATTCGTGTGATCGATCAGTCATGATCGTATTTAATGGCAGGACTGAATAGGCTATTCTTGTTTTATCTTTCCTATGTTCCTATCACTTTGTGCTCTTTTGGGACAGTATGATGTGCAACTATATATTTTTGCTGAACTGCTGTTACAGTGTGATTGTTATTAAGGGTTTCTTTGGTTTTGTAACACAGTGCCATACACTATTAATGATTACAAACAGAATAATTCTGCTAATAAAGCCTTGGGTAACTCTATTGTGTCTCTCTCTGCAAGCCTGTGAGTCAGTGATTCACCTTGGCTGTTTTGTGTCTTCCTGCTACTGGCATCTCAGCTGTCACAAAAATTGAAGCCTAATATGTGATACCTTATCACCTTTTGAAAGTCCATTTACATAATTAGGAGACATTGAGGTCTGCAGATGCTGGAGATCAGAGTTGAGAGTGTGTTGCTGGAAAAGCACAGAAGGTCAGGCAGCATCCGAAGAGAAGGAAAATCAATGTTTCGGGCTGGAGCCCTTCATCAGGAATGAGGCTGGGACCCTCTGATTTGAAGAGATAAATGGGAGGGGAGAAGGTAGCTGAGAGCACAATGGGGGGATGGACTTGGGGAGTAAAGGTGATAGGTTGGAGAGGAGGATGGAGCGGATAGGTGGGAAGGAAGATTGACAGGACAGGTCATGAAGACAGGGCTAAGTTGGAAAGTAGAAACTGGGGTAAGGTGTGGGGGAAGGGAAATGAGGAAACTGGTGAAGTCCACATTGATGCCCTGAGGGTTGAAGAGAGGGCATCAATGTGGACTTCACCAGTTTCCTCATTTCCCCTCCCCCCACGTTACCCCAGTTCCAACCTTCCAACTCAGCCCCGTCCTCGTGAGTTGTCCCAGTTGTCAATTTTCCTTCCCATCTTCCAACCTATCCGCTCCACCCTCCTCTCTGACCTCTCACCTTTACCCCTTCCTCCATACACCTATTGAACTCTCAGCTGCCTTCTCCCCAGGCCCACCACCCTCCCATTTATCTTTCCACTCCCGAGGTTCCTAGCCTCATTCCTGATGAAGGGTTCTGGCCCGAAACGTCGATTTTCTTGCTCCTCTAATGCTGCCTGTCCTGCTGTACTTTTCCAGCAATACACTCTCAACCCTTTTAATCAAAGTCAACTGCACTTCCCTCAATCTCCACTTATTACCTTGTCAAAAAATGTAATCAAGTTGGTCAAGCCCAATTTGCCATTTAATGTATTACAGTTCGTTCCTTGTTCAAGTAACTATTATTCATTTTATGCTGATTATTGTTACTAAAGATTTCCCATCACTGTTAAACCAGCTTGTAATTACCAGGATTATCCTTTCCCATTTTTTTGAACTTCGGTCCATTATATGCAATCCTTAATGTTGTGACACTATCCTGTATCTAAGGAAAATTTTGAAGGTTGTAGCCAGTGCTTTTTTACAACTTCTGTTGATAGTCTAGGGTGTGTCCCATTCAAACTGAGTGACTGATCTACTCTTAAGTACTGCAGTCGTCTTTGTGCTTTCTTTAAAAAAAAATCTCATTCAGCATCCTGACAACTTTTCTTTTAGATTAGATTCCCTACAGTATGGAAACAGGCCCTTCAGCCCAACAAGTCCACACTGACCATCTGAAGAGTAACCCACCCATACCTATTCCCCTACCCTATATTTACCCCTGACTAATGCACCTAACACTATGGGCAATTTAGCATGGCCAATTCTCCTGACCTGCACATCTTTGGATTGTGGGAGGAACATGGAGCACCTGGAGGAAACGCACACAGCCCAAGGTGGGAATCGAACCTGGGTCCCTGGCGCTGTGAGGAAGCAGTGCTAAACACTGAACCACTGTGCCGTCCTCTTGTTTATCATTCAGAATTGTATTTTAATAAACACTTTTATACAAAATAAGTGTTTCATTCCTCAGCAACGCTTGCTTTCTCCTCCAATAAATCTCCATTTTGGTTCCTAATTGGTCACATGGCACATCAGACACAACCCTTTTACAATTAATATTCCTTAAGACAAGCTTGGAATTTTCTTTTGATACACAAGCATTCAGTTTTTGTATTGTCTGTCTGTATCCTTATTTCCTTTTTTACTTCTCTGTACTTTTTATATTCAGCCTAATTCGTCCTTATAATGCCATATAATCCCTTTGATACCCAGAGAGCTTTAACCTTGGTTCACCATCACCACCCCCATCCCTTTTCCACTAGAGGAACTACCTGGTCTGTACACTAACTCTTCTCTCTTTAAAGGCTGCTCACCATTCCGTTATGTTGCTGCCTTCCAAACTTTGAGTACAACCTGTCCAAGTCTGATTTTTGCCTCAATTTGTTGAAATTATCTACCTTCCCTTAAGCATATTTAGTTGCAAATTTAGTCCAGAACATTGAGATGTAAATCTTACTCTCTGGTTATAAGGTATTCCTTGTTGGTTGTCAATGACCTGCTTTCAGTGAATTTGATTAGTTTCTCACCAATTGGTGTATGCATTCCTGAAGTATTGTTTAGTTAAGAGAGCCTTGTTCTGCATCTAACTCTTCTCTGCATCGAACTGCTATAATATGTTAACTGCTATAATAGGTGTTCATTCCCTCCAACTAAACTTATCACTGTACAGCATGTAGAAATTTATAAATTGCATAAAACACACTGATTGGAAAAATATAAAATCCTTTAAATTTCAAGCCAACATATGCAGACTATGGGTAGTTCTATAAAGTGACGGTTACATTCCTGAGAAACCCTGCGTTATAGAAAAATTGTGCTTTAGAAACAGTACTTAGTGTTGGCAATGTAATCAAATTACAGCCAGTGCACATTTTAAAAGTTCGCAATTCAGAAAGTGTTCCCATTTCGTCGATCACATTACAGTGAATTGGTGTTAACAAAACGTGCATTATAGCTGAACGGCCTGTATTTGTAGTGATATACCCTGTAATTGCTTCTCTTCCAATTCATTAAGCAAATCAATAGTTTGGTGTGCATTTGGATACATTTTCAATTAAACAAGTGTGCAGCAGAATTGCATGATGGAAATACTGAGCAAACTTTCAAACTAGTAAAGAAATACAGTTTTGTTTTAATTCAGTACAAGCTATTAATTTTGTCTTTGGAATCATACACTTTTAACCATCTCAGCTCTTCAAACTGTACAAAACCATACTAGAAAATGGATGAATCATGCTGTAATGAATGGTCATTCCACCCTTATTCCCCTCTTTCTTGACTGATACCACATGGCCCTCCTCCAAGTCCTGTGACCTCATGTCACCATGGCAGCAGACAAGAAATCAAGAGCTCATTGCTTCCAAAGTTGGTGCATGGGAAGCAATGCCCAATAACCCCCAAATTAGTGTATCAGCGAATAAAAATTAGTTTTGTTTACATATGTATCAAACTCCCTTTTCTTTTTTAGGTGAGCTTCAACATAAGTATCACAGCAAAAAAATGCCCAAATAATGGTGAAAAGGCAACTATTCAAATCAAACCTCTGGGATTTAATGAGAAAGTAGAAATTGATCTGGAGTTTGTTTGTGAATGTGATTGCCATAAGAAGGGAATTCCTAATAGCCCAGATTGTCACCAGGGTAATGGAACATTTGAATGTGGAGCTTGCAGGTAGGTAATCAGTTTGTTCAGGGATTGTTTATTTGTTCAAGTTATCACCATGCATTATTTTTAAAAATCAGTAAAATGGACTCCTTTTACTGTTTCTATTGTCACATTTGGTATTGAAATCCTGCAATGTTGTATTTTAGATGTTTTGATTTTCAGCAAAATTTGCTGTTAATAAAGTAAGGAATTGATTGCAAAAAATGTTTGTGCCAGATTTTTTTGGTAAGTCTTTTGTTGAAAGTGAGGATTCTTGCTGCAGAATTGAACACAGTTAGTTTGAGGTGGCAAAAAGTAATGGCAATGTCCAAGCTAATGAATGCGTGGAGGAGAAAGAAGTTAGTTAATATTTTGGATGAAATTACACCAGAAATCTTGAGCTCTCTGTCTCTCACTCTCTGTCTCTCACTCTCTGTCTCTCACTCTCTGTCTCTCACTCTCTGTCTCTCTAGTATGCTATTAATTCCATCCCCCTAAATTGTAAAAGCTAGCTATTTGTGACCTGTGCTTGTAGATAGAATACATAAAAACAGAGGGCAATCCTCTATATGATCAGGTATGGTAAAGAAAAAGTACATCACCAACATTACTTGTCATTTAAAATGATAATCAATGGCTACTGTATTTTTTCAATCACTAATTTAGAAATTTTTGCTGGTTCATTTTCAGATGTAACAAAGGACGGATTGGTCGATTTTGTGAGTGCAGCACTGATCAAGTGAATACTGAGGATATGGATGCTTCCTGCAGAAAGGATAATGCATCTCAAATCTGTAGTGACAATGGAGATTGTGTCTGTGGGGAATGCCTCTGCAAAAAGAGGGAAAATCCTAATGAAATCATCTCAGGCAAATATTGTGAATGTGATAACTTTAATTGTGATCGATCCAATGGATTGATTTGTGGAGGCAAGTATACAGAAGAATAAATTTATTTCAAGAGTTTTCAATACTTTTTTCTTGATTTGCGGAATAGTCTCTGCATACTTTATTAATTAGAAACTTAACTGATTAATAGAAACTACTGTATCTCCAGCAAACACAGTGGAAGAGGATATCCATGCTGCCAATGCCATCATTGTACACCCACATTGAACTGGAACTTGGTGCCACTGATGTGCGTGCTCTGCCCTTTGCTGCCTTCACCCTTAAAGGCTTTGCTCACTGCATCTAAAGTCCCTTGCAGCTAAATAATAAATCTTAAAGATTAACCATTATAAAATCATGTCATAGAGTTTTGAGAAGATCTGTAGTTCAGGTTGAGGTTCTGGATGTAAGTTGCTTGCTAAGCTGGAAGGTTCATTTTCAGACATTTTGTCACCATACTAGGTAACACAATCAGTGAGCCTCCAGTGAAGCACTAATGTTCGTGACCCGATTTCTATTTATATGCTTAGGTTTCATGAAAGTAATTATATAATATTGCAGCATGGCTGATAGAGGGTCGCAGACACTAATTGCATGAGCAGTGAGTATGCTCCCTACAGAAACAGCATGCGCAGCCTTTCACGGCTTAATGTTTTGTCTGAATCCAGGAACACTCACTCTAACAGTGCCATGGGTCAACCCTCTGCAGGAGTTCAAGAACTCAACTCACCGCCACCTTTTCAACGTAAATGCTGGTCAGCAACTCCCATATCCCATGAACAAATAAGCCAAAACTTTGATGAAATCCATTTCAAATGCTACTGAATGAAGTGAGCCCAAGTCCTGCCTTTCACTGGAATTCACACTTGGGAACCAGCCATATTTCCATGTACAATCTTTTGTCCAATTCTTTATGTAACGTTAAATATTTTGCATTTCAAACAAAAAAAAATCAGGTCTAAATTTATAAGTATAACTTCTCACATGGAGAATTCACAATATCTGCTTTTACTGTCCATTTTTTTCAACAAACCAGCAGGCAACTGCTACAAAATGTTAAATTAACCAATGGAAACAAGTATTGTCCTGTTTTAATATCTACTTCAACAGGGCTAAGTGCAGAGGAGATGGTCTAAGGCAAAAGTTTAGAGATGAACGTAAACATTTCTAAATTGTCAACATTTTGTAGGAAATGGTGTCTGTAAGTGCCGGGTCTGTGAATGCAACCCCAACTATTCTGGCAATGCTTGTGATTGCTCCCTGGATAATTCAACATGCATTTCGGAGAATGGACAGATGTGTAATGGGAGAGGCACATGTGAGTGTGGCCGCTGCAAATGCACTGATTCTAAATTCCAAGGAGCTGCATGTGAAATGTGTCCAACCTGCCCTGGAGTATGTACAGAACACAGGTAAATGTAATCGCAAGATATAACACAGTTACTTTGTCAGTTTGTAAATGATATTTGAGCCCCTTAAAGGATTTTAATATTAAAATTTAAATGGGAAAAGACAATCTACAGAAAGCGAGTAAAAAAATCTAAAAATACAGTAATAGCTTTGAGTGCATAAAAAGGAAGAGTGGTTGATGAGTGTTGGTACCTTAGAGGATGTGTCTGGGAATTTATGATTAGAAACAAGGAAATGGCAGAAACTTGAAATGTGTTTTGCATCTGACCTCATGTGGATGTCAAAAAAAATTCCAAGACGAGTAGAAAAGGGAGGGAGGGAAATCACAAAAGAAAATGTATTAGAAAAACTAATAGGGCTAGAAGCTAACAAGTCCCTGGATCTGAAGTCCCACAACCAAGGGACTCTTAAGGAATAGCTTCTGAGACGGTAAAGCATTGGTTGTGATATTCCAAAACTCCTCAGATTCTGGAAAGGCTAAGAATATGTAACATTACTGTTCAAGAAAGAAAGAAGACAAAGTTTTTAAAATAAATCTATAGGCTAGTTAACTTGCAATAAAAGATTATGAAAATGCTAGAAATTAAGTGGTTAGCAGGATATTTAGAAAATAAATCTGGTTTCGTGAAAGGTATAGTTTTGGTGAATGTTGACTGCATGTCATAGGTGGTAGGACTGTTGCTGTTGAATGTTGGTGGTGGTGGAACAAGTGATTGTGGATGGGGTGCACTCGAGGCCTGCTTTGTCCTGAATGACATCAAGCTTCTTAAGGGTTATTGGAGTGGTACTGATTTAGGCATTTGGGGAGCATTCCAGCACTTGCAGATGAACAGGCATTTGGGGAGTCAGGTGAGTTATGCCACAGGGATACCTGCTACCTGATGTGCTTTTATAGGCACTGTATTTATATGGATATGTGGAACAGTCCATCTTCCGCAACTACACTGGCCCCACCCCCACCTTTACCTCCGCTACATCGT